>NC_060281.1:1618765-1729006 GCF_021613505.1 Equus quagga
CTGCACTACACTGCTGCGGGTGTGCTCACGTGGACCACCCATGAATGTCCAGTCCGCCCTCAGCATGAAAATAGCTTGTCCTTCAAGGAAAGGTAGTCTGAGTTTATTAATGAAAATGAAATTCTTCATTAGACCCTAACAGTGCTTTTAAGATGGACAGAAAGCCCCTCCAAAGACAGATAAGATAAATTGTATCCAAATTGTCCTGGAGCTATTTCCTACATTTTGGAGGATGTGAAATAAATAATTACATAGCTTACTGTATTTTCTAAAAAGATATTGAACACATGTATTTCTTCATCATGATTTCCTATGACTGTTTCATTCTTCAGTTACACAATTTAAAATTACTGTTCTGAGGAGTGGTTTCACATTTTCCCAATGAGAAATAAAAATGAGGTCTTAAACCAGAAATGAAACCTTCACAATGTCTCTTTAAATTTTTATACTGTCCCCACCAGCAATTCACGGTTAATAGATTGCATGTTTAACATTAATATCCACATTTAAAGAGATCTCTGGTTACCTAACACAATTTCTTTATTCCTTTTAGTAACTAATTTAAATTCTTAAAATACTGGCGTTGTTAAAAGCATCTCAAATATTCTCATCTTGTTTTTTTTCTAGAACAATTTTATAAACTTGAAAGGACCAAATAGCTCATATATCTTCTTCTTTTACTTCTTAGAATTAGAATACTTTTACTACCTAGGAAACAAATGCCTTTGAAATGTATACATTTTTGTAATAATCGGTAACATTACCTAACTTCCGAGGTTATTGGTCGGGAGGAACATGTTACACTGTTTCCTTATTAAAGAAAAGCAAGGCATTACACTAACTTCATAGTTTGTCATTGTGACCACATCAAATATGAAAGTAGGATTAGCTACACAAGCTACAATTATTGTTTTCAATAATAGAGAATGATAAAATCTCTTCAGAGTCTATTTGCATCCCCTGAGAGTGTGCCCTTTTCCAGCAGATGTTTCAGAACGTCAATTACCATGTCTGAGAAATTTTGAGGCATTATTTATAATTCCTTGAAATGAAGCTAGACTCTTTCCACAGTAAGCATTTTTAAATAAGGGTCCATCAGTGAATTTCAGGGACTAGTGTTACCCAAAATTGTCAGCAAAAAAATTTTTATGTGCATTTTTCTGGGGAGAGGATCCATAGCTTATACCAAATTTTCATTGTGACTAATAAAAGGCTAAATTCCACTGAGAGAAGGAGCGCCTGCTATGGGCATTCTTCTTTCTGTCCTTTCTTTTCCTCCAGTGTCTTCTAAACTCAAAATTTATCAGAAACTCACTGAAATAAAAATCACAAAACCCAGACTCTCCTTCCAATTGTCCTACTTACTATGAGCCATGTGGCTTTGGGCAAACGGCAAGTATCTGAGATTTAGTTTTCTTATTCTAAAAGATGGATAGTAATGCCCTAAGTTTCCCCCACAATGGGGAGGGCGTGGCCTGAGTTATCCAAAGCCCAGAGCCATCATCTGATTCCCCTCTCCTGGAGGGAGATAGATGTATCAATAAATCAAAATAACAATCCGAATGTAAAGGAGGAAGTCATTTTCAGGGTTAAGACATTTTTTAATTTCAGTCATCAACTGTGTATTGAAAAAGATGTCAAACCAGGAAAGAAAAATGTGATTTATTTTGTCATTTCAGAGGAGAGACCCAGCCTGGTTGCCAACCATGCTGGCTCAGAGTGACAGCAATGGAAGAGTGCTCTTGGATAAAGTCATTCCTGACAGCATCCTTACTGACATTCTTTATAAGACACGTTTTGCTACCATTGCATTAAATTTAATTTATATTATAAATGATAGTAAGGCAGTTGTCTTAAAAATTGTCACTCCATCTGTATTGTAAAATTGCTCCATTTTCTTGCCCTTGTTTATTGTGCTGTCTCAACCACACACCATAGTCTGTCCCATATGAGACACATCAGAGCAGCAGCCCTTTTGATGGTTAAAAATCTCAGACAAAATAATGTATACATAAAGAGCCCAGAAATGTTTAGTTTAAATGATCTTCACAAAATTCAATACTTTCTACAAAAGTACTGCTTTTTCCCCCATTCTCTTCTTTTTCTTTCTCTCTCTCATTCATTCTCTCAATAAAAGACAACACTGAAAAATTGATAGTATATAGTACAACTTACTATCTGCCAATTACTGCACTCAGCACTAATAAACGCATTTATTACATTAATGAATTAATAAATGTATTAATTCATTTAATGCTCATTACAACCCTATGAAGGAGGTACTAAGGATACCTCATTTTAAAGATGAGGAAACTGAGGCACAGAAAGAGTCAGTCGCCCTTGGCTTAAATGTGAATGAGCTCCAATGTCAGGCTTCTGAGTCTCAGCTGTCACACGCAATGAGACGATAGTGACATAAAGATAGGATACTGACATCCACTCAAATGTCAGCAAGTATTTCTTGAGCACATACTAAGTGCTGGATTCCGTCTTCTGGTGCTGGAAATATAAAGGTGAATAAGATGCAGTCCCTGCTCTCGAGAAGCTTACTGTCTATTGCCGTGCTGTCTAATATGGCAGCCAAAAGCCACTAGGTGCCTCTTTAAATTTAAATTTAAATAATTCTAATAAACAGTTTAAATAAAGTACCTAATAATTTATATGTAGAATTTATGTATTTTTAATAAACTAAATTTAAATAATTTAAATAAATATGAATAATTAAAATTAAATAAAATTTAAAATTCTGTTCATCAGTTACTCATATTTGAGAGCTGAATAGTCACATGTGACTACTGGCTACCATATTGGACAACACAGATTAGAACAGTTCTGTCATTGCAGAAGGTTCTACTGGACAGTGCAAGTTGTGTTTGGGTGGGAGTTGGGGAGGACAAGTAAACAGGGAAATTTAATAGCCTTGTATAAGAACTATGTAGGGTGGCAGGGCACCCTCAGAGCACAGAAAAGGGGACCTGAGTCAGGCCACAGGATCTAGAAATGCTTTCCATTGTAGGTAACCTCTAAGGCAAGATGAAGAAAGTTAACTGAGAAATAGGCAGGCAAAGAGAGGAAATGGGACCTTAGAGGCAGAGGCAAGATGTTTCTTAGCTATTTTCTAGCGTGACTCTTCCAGATCAAACATTTGGTACTGAAGTTCCACCCTCAAAGAGCTGGACTATTAAACCGAAGTGCCTGGGAGCCCAGGGTGGACATGGGCCGTGGGACGACAAGAGGACACGCCCGTCCTCGTCCTGATGCTCTTTGGCCTCTGCCACAGGGATGCTGCGCTGCGTCACACAGCACAAAGTCTCCTTGGGCTCTTATCCTGCAGTCCCATTAATCAGAGACTCTCACCTGTCATTCCAGATCACGTCAGTGCGAGATGCTCCAGGCTGTGGCTCAGTCCTATTAGGGTAGGTTCTCTTTATTTTGCTTTAGTCCTATTTCTCAAAACAGAGAGAATGTTATAAAGCAGTAACAATTATGAGAATTTCAAAAGCTTCTTTGCCCACCAAGCCAAGTTCCAACAGCTTAATGGGGTAGATTTGTATCTCATTATTTTCATAATAAAGAATATTGTAGCATGGGGCTTTTGCAAGAAACATTATTGAATTTTGAAATAATAATCTTGTAACTTTTCCTCCGCATTTTAAGGGCATAAGTTTGGCAGTTTCATTAATATGGTAAAACCATAGATATGAACAAGGATTTAATAAGCTATACACACAAAAACCCATTCTCAAAGGACCCACTTAGGAGAATATTATTCATTAATTCATTGGCACAGGATTATATGAATCCACAAAGGACTTAGAAATGAGTGACTTACAAGACTAAGTAGGAGAATATACAAATTTTTGCTTCTAGGTCATCAGTTTTCATTTTTCTGAGTTGAATAAAACTAACAAGATTTTTGACTGAAAGTAAACTTTGGCTTATGAGTATGTCTTAACCTAAATTGGCCCCATATTTTCTTTAATCTTTATTTACCTGGAAAGCCCCATGACTGTTGCACTTTTTTTAAATTAGATTCCTATGTCTTTCCTTCTTATATAAAAAGACACCAGGAGAGAGAAGGCAGACAAGGTCTGGGATTGAACGAACATTTAAACTTCATCTCCTGAAATTGTTTTTTCATAAATAGCCTCAGCGTGTGCATCTGTAGTTATTGTTTCAACCTACTCTTCTGTAAACTGCAAGTAACCTCAATCACAAAACTCATTGTTTGCCTTTCACAGCATCTTTCATTTGCAAGGCTTTTGCAGGACACAGCGCAATTTCCTGTTTATCATCACCCTGGATCCACACAGGAGCCCTGTAGTGACGGGACAAGTAACATCACCACTATTTTAGAGTGGGGAAACTGAGTCTCAAATAGGTGGACATGGAGACCCAAGATGGTTCAACTGGCCCTCAAACCCAGTGTTCTGGCTCCACATTCAGTGCTCTTTTCACTTTGAGGCAATAAATCCAGGAAAATAGAACAAGAACTAAGGGAATCCGTGTTGCTCAAGGTCAGTCTGTCTATCTTACGAGCACAGGCAGAGAAGGCACAATGACTGGTGAGTTCTTCTCATTGCAGTCACATCATTGGCCTAGCTGGTTGTGACAGTGATTAGAAACACAAAAACCAGCTCTGAGAAGAAATGCTTAATCTGAGTTCAAAGGGATGTTGGCTCTGGAAATTCCAAGAAAGGCAGGTCCTCTGCAGTGGGCAGCACACGAGGCGGGTGCTGGGGAGGCGAGGAGCATGGGAAGCCTGGGAAGCAGTGAACACACCCTTCTAGCACTATTCCAAGGCACTTGTCCTGAACCATGCGAGGAAGCATTGCTGACTCTGCTGACTGAGAGGAGAGAATGGCAGAGCTGGAAAACACTCTAGAAATCAGTTCCCTCAACCTCTTCATAAAGGAAGAAACTGGGCTTCAACAGGTCGTGCACTCATCTGATGTCCTACAGCTTGACAAAGCCAGGACTGGAACCATGTCCCCTAATTCCAAATGCACTGCTTCTTAGCAGAGACTAATTCAGCATTAACCAAATTAGAGTTCCATAGAATTCTAGCACCCTGTGAGATGTGAATAGATACTCCTAAAAATAAGTAAATAAATAAGATATGGGTTTCCACATTCAAAAAAGTTTGGGAAATGCAGAGTTAATCACATTTGAGAAGCTTTGTTTACTGCACAAATTCTCAGAACCTAGAACATGGTAATATGCCCTGTGTATTCCTAAGAACAGTAGTAGATAGTGTATGTGATTTCTCCACATTTGTTTACCATGAAACATTTTTTTGAGGAAAACGTATTACCATATGTCACATGATATTAAATTTCCACAGAGTATAGTTTGGGAAAGCCACTCTAATATTGTGAGATGTTCTCAATGGACTTTCGAGAATTAATTTGAGTAAGGTTTTTTCTTTAACGCTTGAAAAAGAGAGAAAAAAGGAAATTGTTTCAGCTTCTGGCAAGACAACTCTTCCACAAAAGAACTAGATTCCATAAAACATAATTTTATTGAATTTCCAGGCTCATAGAAAGAAAGGAAACTCTTCAAGGGAGTTCCCAACCTCTAAAAAGAAACCACGAACTAAAACTTGAGCACCGATCCATATACACATGTACACACACACTTAGACACGTGGGAGAAAGGAAGGCAGGGTTTTACATATGTTTGTATATAAAATGAACATAAGGAAAAATACCTATATCAGGACTGCAATCAGGAGACTAAGGCAACAAAGACAAGCTGAACCTGAAACTAAATTAAACTGAATTAAATTATGGTCTGGGTGAAGATGCTAAAGCGATCCCAGGTAGCATATCTTGGCATCTTAGCAAAAGCAAAAACACATCTTCTAAGGAGATAAACATCTTCAATGTAAGTTACAAAGCTCGAATCAGGATCACCCAACATAAAGAAACAAATGATCATGAGTGACTCATCAAAGAAAAAAGATTTAGGCCCCCAAGAATTTTAAATACAATGTTTATAAGACAAAATTGTTAAATAGTTATGTAAGTAATATTTTTTAGAAAACGTAAAAGAATGGCCTTCTGCTTCCAGGGAGATGGAGTAGACGTACTCGTCCCTATTCTACTCATTAATTACAACTAAAACCCTGGCCATTATACAACACAAACATAGGCAGACTGTGAAAAGTGGAGAGAAGAAGGCGGACTGCCCAGGAAACTCAGGACTTAAGGAGAGGTAGTTGATAAGCCCCTGGGTTTTCTTTTGGCCTCATATATCCCAGATTTGGAGCCAAAGAATCTGGCAACCCAGAGACACCAATGCGTATGGGGCCGTGGTGCGGGGAGCTCCAACAAAAGCCTGGTCTCTCTAGCAAAAAGCCAGTAAAGGGACAGCCTAGCAAGACAAAAAACTTTTGTACAATAACTGCCCTCTAAATGCAACTGGAAAAATCATGGCCCCCCACAACAGCAGAGGCCAAGTGGGGAACCTGGACTTCCACCTTTCCACTGCTATTAGGAGACACCCAACGCCCCACTAGGGTAGTGTCAGAGAAGGCTAAGTGGGGAGCCAGGACTTTTATCCCAGCTAGCCAGTAACAATTTCTCCACCCATGGTATCAGTAGAAACCACGTAGTAGTCCACACCCAGCAGCAACAAAATGCCGCTCTAACTCCCCACTGGGATGGTGTCAGAAAAGGCCTAGTTGAGAGTCAAGATTTTCACCATCACCCAGTGGTAGTGAGGCCACCACCACTATGGTGTCAGTGAAGATCACGTGGCAAGTCAGAACTCCACTCACTCCCAGCAGTAATGAGAAGCCCCATGTGGTATCAGAGGAAGCTGGGTGGAGAATCCAGACTTCTGCTTCCACCCGTCATTGACAAGGCAGCATCCTTCCCTTCCCTACTCAAATAGAACATCTAAGTAGGATCCAAAATCTTATAATACTAAAATGTCCAGATTGCCATTGAAAAGTACTCATCATACCAGGCACCGGGATCTCAAACTGAAAATGGAAAATGAAAAATCAATTGATACATGCCCACACTGAGATGACAGAGATGTTAGAATTACCTGGAAATTATTTTAAAGCAGTCTTTATAAAAACGTTTCGATGAACAAATGCAAACACACTTTGAACAAATGAAAGTCTAATGAATGAACAAAAAGAAAGTCTGGCAAAGAAGTAGAAGATATAAAGAAGAACCAACTGGGAATTTTAAATGAAAAATTTAACAACAAAAATTAAAAGCTCAGTGGATGGGATCAACAGCAGAATGAAAGGAACAAAGGAATCTGAACAATCTGAACAAGGGAGAAATAGACTGAAAAACAATGAACAGAGCCTCATGGACCTGTGGGACTTAACAGTAAATCTACCATTCATGTCATCAGAGTCTTGGAATAGGAGGAGAAAGAGGGTAAGGCTGGAAAAGTATTCGAAGAAATAATGAGTGAGGGGCCAGCCCCACGGCCCGAGTGGTTAAGTTCACGCATTCTGTTTAGGTGGCCCAGGGTTTTGCTGGCTCAGATCCTGGGCACAGACATGGCACTGCTCATCAGGCCAGGCTGAGGTGGTGTCCCACATAGCACAATTAGAAGGACCTACAACTACAATATACAACTATGTACTGGGGGCCTTTGGGGAGAGGAAGAAGGAGAAAAAAAAAAAAGAAGACTGGCAACAGATGTTAGCTCAGGTGCCAATGTTTAAAAAAAAAAAGAAAGAATGGGCAAAAATGACAGGAGACATAAACCCACAGATTGAACAGGATAAACCAAAAGAAATCCATGCCAAGGCACAGCATATTTAAACTTATAAAAACTAAAAACAGAGGACATATTTTGAAAGCAGCCAGAAAAAAATCACATGATGAGACAGGGGAGAAACCATTAGAATTACAGCAGACTTCTCATCAGAAATCATGGAGGCCAAAAGAAAGTGGTCCAGCATTTAACAAGTGCTGAAAGAGGAGCTGTCAATCCGGATCCTATAGCCAGCAAAAATATCTTTCATTAATGAAGAAGAATTTAAGGCATTCTCAAACAAAGGAAATGAAGGAAAACTGAGGATTTGTCACCAGCAGACCTACCCTACAGGAAAGGCTAAAGGAAATTCTCTAAACAGAAAGGAAATGATAAAAGAAGAAACTTTGACATATCAGGAAGGAGGAAAGAACACAGTAAACAAAAATATGGACAAAGCAACAAACTTTCCTTCTCCTCTTAAATTTTTAAATTGTGTTTGACAGCTGAAGCAAAAATTATAACACTGTCTGGTGTGGTTCTAAATGTATGTACAGAAATACATAAGACAATTTTATTATATATGGGGAGGGTAAAAAGATGTAAAGGGAGGTTAGATTTCTATCTTTCACTTCAACTAGTAAAATGATGATACCAGTAGACTGTGACAATTTTATATATAAAATATAATACCTAGAACAAGTACTAAAAAGGCTAACCAAAGAGATAAACTCAAAAACACTGTATATAAATCTAAATGGAATTCTAAATTATGTTCAAATAACCCACAGGAAGGAGAGGAAAATAATGCAGGGAAATGAAAGACAGAAAAAAAAATACAAAAAAAATTAAAATGACAAATCCTAACATATCAATAGGTACATTAAATATAAATGATCTAAATACATCAATTAAGACAGAAATTGACAGAATGGATTTAAAAACATGATTCAACTATGTGTAGTCTACATGAAACTTACTTCAAATAAAGCAGTATAGGCAGGTTGAAAGTAAAAAAGAAAGGGAAAATATATATCATACAAACATTAATCAAGGAAAGCAGAAGTGGCTGTATTAGTATCAGATAAAGAAAACATCAGAGCAAAGAAAATTACCAGAGATAAAGAGGGGCATGATATAACGATAAAAGAGTTTGATCAACCAAGAAGACGTAACAGTCTTAAATGTGTATGCACCAAATTTTACAAAATGGAAAATATATGAAGCAAAAGCCGATCAACTAAAGAAGAAATAGATAATCTGCAATTATAACAGGAGACTTCAACACCGCTCTCAACAATTAATAGAATAACTGGACAGAAAATCAGAAGGATATAGAAAACTCAACACCACCATCATTCAACACAATCTAATGAGCATTTATAGAACACTCCACCCAACAACAGCACATACACAATGTTTTCAAGTGGCCACAGAACATGTGTTAACATAGAGCACATCCTGGGCCATAAAAAGGAACTTCAACAAATGTAAAACAATTGAAGTCATACAGAGTGTGCTCTCCAACCACAAGGGAATCAACCTGGAAATCACTAACAGAAAAGTGGTAGGTATATCTCCAAGAAAATTTCCACTTGGAGACTAAAGCACCCATTTCTAAATAATCCATGGGTAAAAGAGGAAGTCTCAAGGGATTTTTTTTAATTACCTTGAATGAAAATACAATGTGTCAGGATTGGTGGGACACTGCTAAAGCAATTTTGAAAGGGAAATTTATAGCACTAAGTGGAAAATATTAAAAAGAACAAAAGCCTCAAACCATTCATTTAAGCTCCCACCTGAAGCACCTAGAAAAATAAGAAAGCAAAATAAACCCAAATCAAGCAGAAGGAAGGAAATAATGAAAGTAAAAGCAGAAATCACTGAAATGGAAAACAGAAAAGCAATAGAGAAAGTGAATGAATCAAAGAGCTTGAAAATATCAATAAAATGGACAAACCTCTAACAAAAGAGACAAACAGAAAGGCACAACTATGGTTGTACAAAAGCTTGTCCAAAAATGTTCATAGCAGATTTATTCATGGAGTCAGTCCGGATGTCCTTCCACAGGTGAATGGTTAAACAAACTGTGGAGCATCCATATCAGAATCCTACTCAGCCATGAAAGGGTGAACTATTGATACACACAACAGCCTGGATGAATTCCCAGAGAATTAGAGAGTGCAAATGACAATCCCAAAGGTGATATAACATATGATTGCATTATATACAATTCTTGAAAATGACAAAATTACAGAAATGGAGGACAGAGTAGTGTCTTCCAGGGGTCGGGAGGAGAGGAGGTGGAGGAAAATGGGTGCAGCTATGAAAGGGCAGCAAGAGCGATCCTGTAGTGATGGAAATGATCTGCACCTGGACAGCATCAGTGTCGACATCCTATTGAGATATCGTTGTACTACGGTTTTGCAAGAGGTTATCATTGGAGGAAACTGGGGATCTCTCTGTGTTATTTCCTACAACTGCATGTGAATCTGCAATTTTTCAAAAATAATTGAACTTAAACAAATGAATAGGATAGAATAAAGAAGAGACTATAAAATGATCAAGAATGTTTAAAAATTAAATGGAACTTTAAAAAATTATATAAAATTTCTGGGTAAGGCCAAATAATTTAACATAAGCATCTACTTTTGCTCTGCCTTTAAACACCAAAATTTGTCCACTAAAGAGAAAGACGTGGAGATTGTTGCTCGAGCTTTGCCTGGAGGGGCAAGGAGAGCAGAGGTGCTGAGACCATGAGGTAAAGTCTTGTGATTTAGAATGTTTTGCTTTCAGAATGGATGTGTCCATCTAGAAAGCAACCTCCTTTTGTTCCTGAGAAAAAGAAACACCATGGAAGTGGGGAGCGTCATCTTCTTTTTTAAACAGTTTATTAGCAAGCAAAGTAGGAGAGTGAGTTCTATTGTGCAAGTAATAACTCACTCACAGTTGCACTCATAACCTCTCAGAAATGCTCTCGTAAGATGTCAAGAACTTCTCTTCATGTGTATTCTCCTGTGGAAAGCTTAATATTTATTCAAAGAGTCCCCAAAGAGCATTAACAAGTCCAGGACTCACTAGTTGTGTGACCACATATTAGCTTGTGTGGTCCCTTAGTAGTTGTCACCTAGCTGAGTCACTTTTCCCGCCTCTTGGAATTTCCAATTGAGTAAAATGCCCCCACCTGCTTCTTGAGGACTATGATCAGGCAGGTCTCTATTTCACATTGATAACATTGACTTTTACATTCCATCCCATTCTATTCCATTCTACAATATGAGTTAATTTATGACCCAATTCCAAATACTATGAGAAAAAAATTGCATATTCTTTAAGCTCAGTTTTTGATAAATTATTTCTACTTGAAATAAAATCATAGTAGATGAGGTTTTGCTTAGAAATAATTTCTTTAATTCTAAACAGATTGTAAGGAAGTATGGTCTGTGGGCAGAATTTGCAGAGATAAATGACTACCAGGGGAGAAAGTCATTTAGTGGCGGATTCCTGGGAACTTGGATCTGGAAAAGACTCTAAAGAACATTTGGTCCAATCAAAGACTTTTGTCTCCAGCAGTTGGAATAGATGGATTTTTGGTAGGTTAATGAACGCTTCATCATTTGCACAGTTCAAGACCACATTAGACAGTTCTTTCACACCTGAGCAAGTGTACTTAGAAATGTTTTCCTTGAGGAGAACCAGTTTCCCTCCTTATAACTCCCAAACTTTGATCCTAATTCTGCCTTGTGCTATAAGATAGAAACATCTCTCCCTTGCCTACACGACAGCCCTTTCAGTGTTTGCAGACAGCCGGTCCATCTTCCCTAATCTTCTTGGTTGCAGCTTAAATAGTCTCTGTATGAAAAGTCCCAGCATATACAGTCTGTTATGACAAAAGAAACCTAACCACCATATGCTGCTTTGAAAATACCCCTCGGAGAGGCAGGGTGCAGTTTCTAGGAGAGCATGTTATTGTCGAGTGTCAGAAATTTGCAGTTGGTCTTGGCTCCTGCTGTTTCCAAACGTGTGACCTTAGGGAAGTCCTCTACCTTCTAACTTCTTGTGCTGCCCTTGTAATGTTTTGTTATCAGAGTTAAGCTAATTTTATCAAATGAGTTGGGTAGTGTTCCCTTTTTCTCTATAATCTGGAAGGGTTTGTGTATGAGGTCTGTCTCAAGTGGTAAAGAAAATAAAATTCCATAAAGTGACAAATAACATTTTGACAAATTCCTATCAAGAAAGAAGATCTCCGTTCAAACTTACTTTATACCAATATTAACCAAGAATTGTTAGTCAAACCTCTCTTCTAGTTGAAATATTGTGAGTCCTTGTTAGGCACAGGTAAAATACAAGGTAATTATGTGGAGGTTTTAATGGGAAGAACCAAGATGTAAGGATAGAGTTTCCCAGCATTTTTACCCATCACCAAATTTTATATACATATATATGCATATATATACACACACACACACGCATACATATGTATACATATATAAATGTAACAAAGATTGCCCAATACATACTCTTACTATGTGCAATACATTATGACATTTTGTATTCTAGTCTAGTCTCTTTATAAAACATTCCAGTTATAACTGACTTAGTTGATTTCATGACATATTAATGTGTCACCACATATAGTTTAAAAAATTCTACTTTAGGGGTCTTGGGACTTGCTTCAGACCATGCTATGAATTCTCTATGTGACTTACGTTACCTAATGTCTCTGTGTCTCGGCTTCCTGTAAAATGCCACTGAGCTCACAGACTCGCTGTAAGTATTAAACGAGATATAAGTTTTAATATTATTTTGAAAGAAGCATAAAGACTAAGAGAAGTAAGAAGTTTTTATTCAGGGATTAATATCAGAGCAATCAGTGCTCCAGAAACTGGACTTTGCATCATAACACAAAAACTAGTGTAGGAAAACAACTTTAAATAATGAGTTTAAAAGGTTAAACAAACATACAACTACCATATGACCCAGAAATTGCACTCTTGGACATTTATCCAAGAGAAACAAAACTTACGTTCACACAGAAACCTGCACAGGGATGCTCACAGCAGCTTGATTTGTAGTAGCCTAGGACCAGAATCAGCCCAACACCCTTCAGTGGGTGGACCATTAAAGAAACTCTGATGCATCCATATCATGGAATACTGCGTAGCAATAAAGAGGAACTATTGTATATACAACAACTAGGATAACTCTCCAGAGACTTATGCTGGTGAAAAAATCCAGTCCCAAAAGCTTGCATACTATGTGCTTCCATTTATGTGACATTTTTGAAATAACATAATTTAGAAACGGGGGGCAGATCAGTGGCTGCCAGGGCCTAGGAACAGGGTAAGGCTGGAGGAATGGAGTCAGGGTGGTGATAAAGGGGCAACAGGACAGGTCCTTGTGGTGATGTGACTGCTCTGTGTCCTGGCTGTGATTGTCGGTACACAAACTACACACTTGACACACTTGCATAGAACTAAATAGACACACGCAAATACGAGGGCACATAAGACGGGGCAAATCTGCATTAAGACCGGTGGTTAGAATCAATGTCGATCCATAGCCTGATTGTGACTCTGTAGCCAATATCCTGGGTGTAACACCCAAGCGGAGATCCTGGTTGTGACTCTGGAGTGTAGCTCTGCAAGATGTGACCAAGAGGGAAGCTGCATAAAGCAGATATGTGTTATCGCTCTGTATTATTGCTTACAACTAGATGTGTCTACAATTATCTCAATAAAAAACACAGTTAAAGAAAGATCAAGTGGCAGTCCTCTTCTCCATAAATGCTCCGCACACTCACACACACCCACACTCACACAGCCCTCTTCAAGTTAGGGGTAAACTCTCCCAGACTGTCACTTAGGCAGTCCTAAAGAGCGCAAGTTGAGAGTTCCTGTCCCTCCCAGCCCTCCTTACACCACCCCCTGTCCCTTGTAACGTGGTGGCTTGCTCCCTGCCCCCTTTTCCCTTTGACTGGAAACACCATGTTTCTTGCCCACCAAACTCATTAGTTACTCATTAAATAAAATAAGCAATCCATTTGAAAAAACAAGGCAACTGGAGAGCAGCGTTTGTGGTCCAGTATGTCATAGGCCATCCGGACATCAATGCGGCTGAGTGTAGGACAAAGCTTTCCTTCTGTCTGGGTGCCGAGAAATTCCTTCCAGGATATCGAAGGCGAGGTGTGTGCCAGGACACAGGCCAAGTGTTGTCAGATGGCACGGGGCCTTGAGCTCTGGGATGAGGATTCCATTTCAGAAAGGAGCATTTTAGGAAAGTGTCCAGGATGGCATGGAGGGTGAGCAGAGATAGTGGACAAGACCCCAGAACCCCCCAAGTGTGGCCTGAGCACCAGTGCTAGTCTGCTAGCTGCTGGTTTCTGTCGGTGAGAAAATTAGTGCAGGAATCGACAGTTCCAATTTAGAAACCCGTCCTTCACCGCAGATCGTCTGAGGGGCTCTGCTCTACAAGGCTGCCAGGGGTGCGGAGGGGAGGGGAGGTGGGCCCGGCTCATCTAAGAGGGAAGACGAAGCTGAGCATCAGATTTGAAGAAGTGCTAAAACTCTGAATTAGGACATAACATCACAAGCTATCATCAGAATACTGGGAGGAAAAAGGATTAACTTTATCACTGGGAAAACATTTCCCCCAAAATTTCTGAGAAGAAAACCAGTAAGAGCTCAAGTCTTCTCTCCATTCCAGATGGGGCTGCTATTATTTTTCAAGAGAACATTAACTGAACAAGGAGTTTTTCAAATAAACACTCAGTGAAGGAAGGAACAGGCATTACTGATTTTTTTCAGTCTTTTATATTTCAAAAAAGCCATTAAAAGCTTTGGATGCTTGAGATATTACATAAATTATCCTATTATTGTGGCAATGAAAGGATTTCACACGCATCCATTTACTTCTGATTTGATTTCCCTCCATGAAAAGTCTTTGTTTTTGAAAAATATTTGTCATGCTGCAGATATAGTTCACATTAATCAAGGAGTATATTTAAAAGGTAAGATTTTAAGTGCCTTATTAGAAGAGAAAAAATTGGCCTCACATAGCTACTTAACAGTCCGCTTCTTTTCACAGTATATTTGCCAGCCCACCTAAAATTAATTGTCCTTAGAAACTCATTATAGAAAGCTGATTTCACTCCACAGCTCACCATTTGTGTGCCTTCTGCCAAAGAGCCTATTTGGTAAGTGACAAAGAGTGGACAAACACTTGTTGGTTCCTCCTTGTTCGCAGACTCTACAGCTTGAAGGAGGGGCTATAAGCAGTGTCCTGGAATAGCTCTTACAGAATGAAATATACGTGACTAGACCCCAGTATTGTGCAGAGGTGGTACTTGACGTGCTACCCCTCTGTTGGAGAGTCCTCCGTACCTGCCCTCCGTACCTGCCTCTTTCCCACCAGCTCCCTCCCCGTCCCATTCAGGTCCATGTTCAGTGCCTCGGGGGAGGGCACGAATGGGCTGTCCAGCAGAAATCCAAGCTTTAGTTCCCAAAAGCCTAAGAGGAGAGGATTTGGCAGGCATAAATATAAAGAAGGATGATTTCTCTAAGACCAAGAGAGAATTTCTCAAGGTTGGAAGGAGGAAAGAAGGAGAGCAGGATGCCCATGAACAAAAAGAGATGGCCAGACCCCAGGGATATGAGATGTGTTGTATGTCTAGGAAGACAAGACCACAGATAGGCCAGGGAAGATTTCCATGCCCTAAGAATGGCACCGAGCAGCAGAAAGTCAGATCTAAAGGAGCCATGGGCACAGGACTCTGAATTATCCATGGCAATATGGGGACCAGCGATCATCCTCTCTCTACCATCTCAACATCTTGAAATGGGGTAGGATCTTGGAATTGTGGAGCAACACCAGGAAGATCAGTGAGGGGGGAGAGAACTCCAGGAAGAGCTGATGGCAAGATTTCCTGCCCACTCCCAGCAGACCAGAAGCCCAAAATCAAGAAATTGAGTTGAGTTATAGAATAATATAGAGTTACATTTCTTGCTCATTTGAGTTCATGGATTGAGATCACCCACCACAAATAAACACGTAGACACACAGTATTTGTGTATACCGAACAATATTGGTGCCACATGACAGACATTACTTTGTTTCATTACAAGATAAGTGCAATGTGCTACATCAGTAAAGTAATTGCTATAGATGTCCAAATTCAAACTGTCTGTAAAATGACTTGTATTAAAGGCATAGCAGCATACGGATGTCTATGTCTGTCTATGTACGTGTGTAGGAGAACAGGTGCTGATGGGCTGGAGCAGGAGAGATGTCTGGCAAAGAGAGATCAAACTTTGAGTCCTTTGATTCAGAGTTTGAAAGTACTCCAGACGAGATACGGCTCTCTCCAGTTCTTCATTCTGGGGGCCTAGTAAATCCTTGTTCACAAAAAGTCATTGGAACCAGAATACCTTGATTTGCACTACCAGATTTGCCTGAGTCTCTCACATTTACCAATGGCAGATTTTCTCTAACTATTACATTTTAGTCCTAAATCAATGTCTTTCCAAGTTGCTCTAGGATGGGGTAGCAAACTATTTCACATACTTCACACCTGTCCAAACATACCTGCAAAATTATATCTTCCTCCACAATACTATGCTATCCCCAACATCAAGACACACTTGGAAACTCTAAATAGACAAGTGAAAATATAAGTCGCAACAAAAACAAAAAGAAGAATGGAAAGCAATTGGAGACCTAACCTGTTTTCCTCCAGAGTTCTGAATTCATCATATGGGAAGTGGTCTTGATCCAAGAGAAAAAACCATAAGATAAACAGAAATTTTAAATAAAAACCCCCATTTTAAATGAAGCTCTCAAGTCAAAGCAGACCTAATGAGAATCAGCAAGCCCATTCAGCTCCTATTAGCAAAAACGCAAAAAGAAACCAAATCAGTCAGCGCCGGTGAGGTGAGAAAGAGGAGCAAATTGAAAAGCACCTAAGTTTAGACATAAAGCAATTAAAGTCAAGAGACATGGCTAAATCTATCACAATAAGCCTTCAGCCCGTGAGCCTGTTTGTAAAAACTTGAAAGCCAAATCAGAAACAAAAGCCCAACTTCAATTAGAAAATGGCAGAATGAGGGTGAGGCAGTGGTCTTCATGCTCTCTTGCACCTCTGGCCCCAAGGCCCTGGACATTGGCGGTCAGACCCAGAGCCCCAGCCCTGACACCCTAACTCCCTTTCTTCTCCTCGCCTGCCCACTTTCATTGGTGACTTGACTTCTCCTGATAGAAACATCTTCTCTCCAAACATCTGGACGTCTGAGTCTCACCAAGGCCACACTTACATACGAATGGAGCGGGTGTCTGCCGAGAGCTGGGATGCAAGGATGCCAGGAGAGATCGCCACAGCTGCCACCACACACACACATTCCACACCCATGGCCTAAAATATACCCTTTCCAATCCTACAAAGACTAGAGCTTCCCCCATAGGACTACTTCTTTTGAGCGGAAAGATTATATTCAGAAAAGCCTGCTTAAAGCAAACATGTCAAGGGGGTTAACACAGAACAGAGTTAGCCTTCAACTGCACCCTACCGGCGTATAAGGTCAGGACAAGGAACAGGTGGTGCTCTGACTGGGGAAAAAGGAGACGGGATTCAGGAGGGAACCCCTGTTTGGAGCACGTTTGTTTTCAACAATAAGGTGCCTGAGCACCTGAGGGATGAAGGAGAGGTGAGAGGCCACAAGGCCTTCACTGTTCAAGAAATGCACTTCTCTTTAGAGAAAGACTGTGCAGTATTAGACACAGGCTTTGGAATCAAAAGATCTAGGTTAGAATCCCAGCCCTGTTACTGTGGGACAGTCTGCTCATCTGTAAAATGAAAAAAAAAAAATCAATAACTCGTATGGTTTCAAGAACTCAAAGGGAAATGGCTGGTATCTGTTGAGCACTTACCTGCACCAGTTACACTGCCTGGATCACATCCGTGCTTCCCACACTTGAATGTGCACAGGCCCCTCGGCATCTTGCTAAAATGCAGGCGAACCCGTGGAGCTGGGGTGGGGTCTGAGATTCTGCATTTCTCACAAGCTCCCAGGCAGCTCTGCTGCTGCTACCGGTTTGCAGATCATACTTTGACACAAGGGCTTGTGTCACTGAAGCTCACAGGGACCCTAGGAAGGTGGGCTGTTATTACCCATGCAAAGCTCACCCTCGATGGGCTAAAAAGCACAAATGCTGCCGTAAAGATGAAGTTCTTTAAAAAGGAAAGAATTAGGCTGGCTTGTCCATAGCTTTTCCTTACCACTCAGTGTAGAGCCAAGGGCCAGTGTCCTCGGCATCATCTGGGGCTTGTTAGAAATGCAGAATCGCAGGCGTTGCTGGACCCACAGTCCACATCCGCATTGTAACAAGATCCCAGGTGAGTCGCGTGAATAGTAAAGTGTGAAAAGAGCAGGATTATAGGATTAGTCTCCATTTTTTATTAGGTATGCCTATTACCACCAAGACATTTTCTTTCTATAGAGTCAAATTTTATGTAGAATAAAGAATTATCATTTTAAATAACAAATGGAAATGATGGAATAAATTCCCACCTCCCCCCTCACACATGCGCCTAGTGGTAAAAAGTGAAAAATGCCCTCCTTGTTGCAGCTCTTGTAAGAATGGCTGAGCAGCACTGTTTCCTAAGGTCAGTAATCTTGACCCAAGAAAAAGCATCCTGACCAAAAATTAAAAATTAATAAAAGCTTTCAAGATAATTTAATTTCCTACAAAGTAACAAATATGTGGAAAGCTAGTAAACAATTCTCTCACTCCATTGATGGTACTTGAAATTTATACTTGGGAATTACATACGTTCCATCCCACACACCTGCAGGCCTGCTCTCACTCAAGTAGAGAGTGTAGAAAAAATTAGGAAGCTCAGACTCTGTGTTCAGGGTGTTTATTTTCTCCAAGATGTGGTATAATTTTCGAGGAACTATTCAGAAGTGGATGAAAAGGAATACAGTCATAGATCAGTTGAGGAAAGGAGTCTCTACCACATGTCGGTGAGGTCTGGAAATGACCACAGGGAGAGCCGTTTTTAGTGAAGCAGTATTTGATGGTGGCCGCCCACAGGGTCCCGGGGTTGGTGGGGCCAACAGGTGCCTGAGCAGCCTCTGCCCCAGGGCCTCTCCAGTGAGGGAGAAAGGGAATGCACGTCAGAGGCAAAGGGACGGAGCCTGTGCCGTGGTCTCTCCCAAGCAGGGAAGACTCTGGGGCTATTAGTTCTATTGTTATTCTCAACAGATGGGGCTCCAAAAATACACTTAAGCTTTATAAAGACAATAAGGGGCTGAGATTCAGACCATAATTCTGAGGAAAGCGTCTTCCCAAATCTATTGCCACCTACCCAAGGTCACCTGCCTTCCCTTACCTGGAAGTGCTGATGCCAAGAGCAAAGAGAAGCAAACTGCACCCACCAACATGCCGGATTCTGGACAGACGCATTTTTGGTCTTTGGACCAGGAGTGCCAGGCAGGAAATGGGTGTGAGGTGCCATCTTTGTTTGTTTCAACTCTCTCTCCACTTCCCCCTTTGAAAAACCACTGGAAGTTTGTGTGTGGGAATCCATATGCATTTTTTTAATATTTATGCCCACACACTTATAATTAATACTATTTTGGTGGCCACTGGACACTTGCTGTGAAAGTGCCATTTCTACACATAAGAGGAGAACTGGGAAACGTTTCCATACCACAGTGCAGTTCTCAGCACTTTTAAATACCCTGTCATAGCTGGTATTAAAATTGCCAATCTGCATTTATGTTGAATATGGAATGTATATTAAACTTTAATTTTAATAAGTAATAGAAATGGAACCATGGCAGCCCGAATCATCACAGTTCTTGACTTTAATGTGAATCAATGAATTTTGAGACTAACTACGCACAAAACGCAGGTGGCAGTAGGCGCTACAGGAGACCACGGAGGCGACCACGCCAAAGTCCTCTGGGGCCCTTCTCAGGAGTACTAGTCACCTGATCTTCAACTCTGCCACAAAGTGGAAGCTACTTATGATGGGGTATGTGTAGACTGGGGAGAAATGTGCACGTGCACATCCACACATGATTTTCCATAAAGGCAGAAGGTGACAGGTGTCAAATGAACTCTGCCCAGTAAGAGTGCTCTGCAAATCCGAAAAGGAGGAGATAGCTGGGGCCAGTGCAGCCACAAGGCTCTTTGGAGGAGAGTAGATCTTGGTTTCAGCCTTAAAGGGCAGTGGGATGTGAAGGTAGAAAGAAGGGAGGAGCACATTCTGCGTGAGGAAAAGCAACGCTGCAGAGCAGCTATTCCAAGGCACGTTTGGAGAGTGGTCAGGCAGCCAGGGGTGTGACAGTGAAGAGCCCAGACTCAGGAGCCAGACTGGGTTCCAGTCCTGACTCCACCACTTCCCAGCCAGTGATCTGGGGCAAGTCATTTTCCTGAGCTCTCAGCACCTCATAGACATTCATGCCGATTAGATGAGCTGAGACTCGAAAGTGTTCAGACCAGGTGCACTGGAGGCGAGTGCTCCTGCAGGTGAGTTCTGGGAAACAGGTTTGAAAAGGCAAACTGGGGTCAGCTTGTGGATGTCCTTGAGTGACTTGCTTTGAGCTTGTTCTGAAAAGCAATAGGAAGCCACTGAGGGTTTTGAATGGCATAGAAGTCAGAGCAACACAGAGCATCTTTCCTGAAGTGTTGATGCAAAGGTTTATTTTGTCTCCTTTCCTCCAAATCTACCCTTGTATAGGCATCTTGAAAAACTCTCATTTTCCTCTCTTACCATATCTTTTCATTGCAGTTTTCACTCCTCTTTTGATTTTTATAATTATTTTGTTCAAATTGTGAGAGTTTTGAGGCCAGCCCGATGGTGCAGCGGTTAAGTTCATACGTTCTGCTTCTTGGCGGCCCGGGCTTCACCAGTTCGATCCCGGGTGCGGACATGGCACCGCTTGGCCCGCCATGCTGTGGTAGGCATCCCACATATAAAGTAGAGGAAGATGGGCACGGATGTTAGCTCAAGGCCAGGCTTCCTCAGCAAAAAGAGGAGGACTGGCAGTAGTTAGCTCAGGGCTAATCTTCCTCAAAAGAAAATAATAATTGTGAGAGTTTTGCATTCATATTGCTTTAATGACCCTATAATTACTAAGCTAAACTATCAGAAAGCCTGAAAAATAAAGATGGACCATAACAAAGGACATTTTCCCCCTCCTAATTGCAATTAAGAAGAACATCTGCTTAAAGCAAGCAAGACTTACTGTATTAAATACCCATTATCAGAAAAATATTAGGTTCATTGAGTTCATAATCTATAAATGTAAGAATAAAGTGCCCCAGGGGTGTGTTCCAAATGAGGCTAGATTCGGAAATACAGAGTTAATCACCATACCTAGTGTTAAAACGTCAGATTTATTATATTTAATTAAGTAGCTCAATGATCTCTCCAACTCTGATAAGTTGTCTTTATATCAAGTATGGAAATACGATATTAGCAGTCAAGGAAAATGCACAGTCTTCAAGTGGGACCATTTTCCTCATGAATAATTTTTGCCTTATTTGATCTAAATTTTCTTCTCAACTAAACGCTGGTAGCCCATGTTGGATTCTCTGATACTGGCCCCACAGCCTCCTCAGCCTCCTCTGACTACAGCCACAGCTGTGGGACAGGTCCTAGCCGGGAGCCACTCCCATCTAATGGCCCCTCTCCTCCAGCATGCACCCGGTGTCTGGGGTGGTGTCAGCCCCACACAGGCACCAGAGGAACCTGCAGGGGTGTTAACACCCCGTGGGCAGCCCTCAACCTGTGGGGGCGAGGGTGAGCAAGTGCTTCTCCCGTTCTTCCCTCAGGCAGACAATTCCCGTACTCTTGTTGCCAGCGGGTCCCGGGGCTTGAGCCTCAGCGCCCACAGTAGTGCTGGCTCAGGAATGGTGCCCGCCAGGGCTTCCCCTCTTTCCCATTTCTCTTCCAAGCTCACTGCCCACACGAGCCCCTGAACACAGACTCTGCTTTCAGGGGCACCCTGACCACAACAGCCTGAAGACACAAATCCAAATACAGGGAAAGAGAATCTATTTTGGCAAATTAAAGTGATGTCAAATATCTATAAAAATCAATAACCATGGCCTATCTTATAGGAGGAACATTTATTTCAATTTAGAAAATGAGTAGTGTTATATAGATATTCCCAGTAGCAGTTTGACTTTATTTCATTCTTTTATTATTTTAAGGCTATTTTGGGAAGCTTTGAATATACAGCTACCGCTGATATTTCCCCAGATCCTACTTGGCAATCCCATATTAAGTCCAAGGATGTGCTAAATTGGATGATAAGGCAGAAAGTTGAGTTTATACCAGATGTAATGGTGTTTTAGCCTTTGTTTTATATTGGAACATGTCAAAAATGACTTTTTAAGGAAAACTCTCTGATTATTAAGCAGTACCTTATTATCTCAACAAACTGATTTTTATATAGGAATATCTTTATTTGTAAAGAGAATGTGTTCAACACAGCTTTGTGAGAAACCTCATTATCAGAGGTAGAAATAACACAGAAGGCATAGGAATGAGGTCTCAGATATGACGACAAGGATGTTTATGTTAGAAAAATATTAAATAAGACTGCATGTAATCTCAAATATGTGAAAAATACAAGACGCATCCAGAAGCTCAGAAATCTGTGTATCTGGAAAATACAAAGAAGCATCTAGACGCTCTGAATGCACGAGAGAGAAAGGGAGGGACTGCGTTCAATTCAGGGCTTCTAGGCAGTTCTCTATGGAGGCAAGGTGGGGCATAGGGGGATGTGAAATGCTCTGCCCAGCACTTGGGGGGGTTGTTGAGGACTAGGCACCCACTGCAGTAAGTACTGTAATTTTCCCCACACTGTAGATGAGGAAACGGAGGCTCAAGGTCACTTCCTCAAGCTCCCCCAGCTCCAGAGCAGCAAGTCAGCTGTGCTCCTGACTAATACATTGTGTCAGTGTTTTGTTTTAGTCACTGTTATCTCCAAAGGGCCCAGCATGGTACCTGCTGTATATGATAACCAATAAGTGTATGTTTCCCATGAATCAATGAATCAATGAATGAATGATTAAGAAAAGGGCACCATTAGCACCTTTCCAGTCTTCCAATCTTCCCTGGAGCGTCAGGGGGCCCTGGGTACCACAGCATCCACTGGCATGTGCTCAATGAAAAAGATCTTACTGATGCCTAAAATGCCTTTAATGGGAAAAAGGCTTTAATTCCAAATTAGAGGTTAAATGCTTAAAAAGAAAATCCTGGTGGAGATGACCATGCACCAAAAGTCATTGCCATATTAGTCAGTCACATCGCAAGTAAAAATGACTGAGACAGCGTTTGCTGCTATCTCACTGTTTTGTTGGGGTGCAAGCGGCCAGCCAGCCAGAGATCTGGCACTGAACAGCTTCTGTGAGAGACAGGGCAGTTACCAAACAGGGAAGAGGCGACAGAAGGAAGAGATGCAACATGAAGAAATCAGACCCTAAAAACTGCATACCTGTCTCTACGGGCTGAGTGTACCTTAAACTGGAACACAGAGAAAAGAATCAGCTCCTGGAAGAATTTCTATCAAGCATGGCTTCAAACACCCACAGCTCTGTTTGATGAATTTATGCAGATTCTTCTGTTTTTCCTGACTTAACACAGTCAACCTCATTATAAACAAGACTCTTGTCTAGAAGTTTCATTATCTGAATATTTCAGCATCTAGCCAGGGAAAGAGAAAGTTTTATAGTTATTTCAAAGGGAGTGATTAGTAACAAAAGTGTTAAAACAGAATTGTAACAGGACATTGGTTGCAGATGAGTTGGGAGGACTAAGGGAGCAAAATGGGGCCGGGGTGGAACCAGGGCCCAGGACCCCTCCCTTTCTGAACTGCCCTGTCGTTGAGCAGCGACCCACTATCCACCATACTCTTACTGCCTGCGGGCTGGGAGCCCACGGTCCCACTGATTCGGCCGGAACTGCTTCTGATGCCATTCGTACCGACGCCCTGCTGCGCGGTACAGAGCTCACCCTGCTGTTACATGCACACTCCCTTAACTGCTGTCGCTGTCAGTCGGTGGGGTCTCCACAATGGCAGAAGGAATCATAGTTGGGCCAGGTGACTGTGAAAGTTGGTAATTAATTGGGATACATCAGAGAGGGTCTTGTGGAAGAGCAGCTAACGGGTGACATCCTGCATTTGAATGAAGGCCTATTGACCGAGAAAACTGTATAATCACTGTATTTACTCTATTTACAGTGAACACTAACAGCATATAGTTACTAACACTACACTGTGGTGAAAGAATCTAATTCCATGTTCGAGAAACAGCTGTAGGTTCTCTCTGTTTTCATCCTTAGTAGAGTGACAGGCAGAGGTAGGGAGTAACCTCTTCTGAGAAGGCAGTGAGTGTTTCCAGGCGTACACGGTATAGTTGTATCATGTTGAGTGGAATTATGACTTTTTATTGTCTTTATTTGGAGATTGAGTCTGGGTTAAGAAGATACGATGGGAGGCCAAGTTGACGAGGGATGGACTTGCAATGGTTAATTTTATGTTTAACTTGATTGGGCCATGGGCTACCCAGATATGTGGTTAAATGTTCTTTCCGGATGTACCTGTGATGTTTCTGGATGCGAGCAACATCTGAATTGGTGGACTGAGTAAAGCAGATGGCCCTCCCCGGTGTGGGTGGGTCTCATCCAGTCCACTGAGGGCTTGAATAGAATGCAAGGCTGAGTAGAAAAGGATTCGTTCTCTCTGCCTGACTCATTTCAAGCTGGCACGTCAGTCTCCCGTCTTCAGACTCAGACTGGAACTTACATATCGGCTCTCCTGGTGACCAGGCCTTCAGACTAGAGGGGACCTATTCCATCAGCTCTCCTGGGTCTCCAGCTTGCCAACTGCAGATCTTCGACTTCTCAGCCCCCACAATCACACAAGTCAATTCCTTATAGAAAACATATATATATTAGGACTAAACCTTTAAGGACTAAAATGTTCAGTAGTTGAATTGAAGGAGAAGAAGGTCCCTATGGAGAAACAAGCTAGCGGGCTGCAGATCAAGTGGAAGAAATATCTCAAAGCTCAAAGCAAACATGGAAAGATATGGAAATAAAAAGGAAAAGGGAAACCACTGGGGAGATAAACACAGGAGACCCACCCATCACCAGACTAGAAGACAGGAGCAGATGGAAGGTGGGGAGACCGTGCATTGACCAGCTCTACCGTGATTGACAGTCTTGGCAGAAAAATGAGTGAAAACAGATGAAAGCCCTTTGGAAGCCCTAAGAGCAGAGTGAGTTAAACAGCCAAAGAGAAGACTGAGTTCAGAGAACTCTGTCAAGGAGACACTTAAAATGTTGAGGTACATGATTGGAGAAAGTTGTATACCGAGAAAGCTCAAGGTCTCCGGGTGGGGGTGGGGGGCGGTGTGTGTATCTGTGTACCTCTTGGCACTTTTTATTCAAAAATGGGTAAAATTATGTGCTTCCTAATGGTGCTGGCCATAGCAGCAGGTGATGGTGTGAAAATAAAACTGGAATCAAGGACATAAGAGTTCTGCTACTAACCAACCCATGGACAAGCCATTTAATTCAATTAAACCTAGATTTACTCATGATGTGTAATCCTCAGTCTCTCTAGACCTCCATAAAGACGTAAGACCAGATCACGTGTCCCCAAACCAGAAGCACCAGGGGCGCCTGCCAGTCCCAGGCCCAGGAGCCCCACTCTGCTAGATCTGAAGTGAGCTCAGTGGTAGGAATTGTAAAAAGCTCCACCCCTACTGGCTCAGGAACAGAGCCCGCTTTGGGAACCACTGGTCTGTGTGATCTCCATGATTCCCTCCAGCACTAACATCCCAGAGTGATCCCTGAGTCTCCAAGAACAAGGGACTGAGATGCCATCCATCAAATTGGGGTTTTGATTCTCACGAGCCACAGAAGTAGCAGGGCTGTTTGGTTTTCAAATAGGCTCACTTCCCAGCACTGTTCCTTTTGTTTTATTTGGTTGTAGGAGAGGAAAGAGCCCTTTGCATAAACCACTGCCTTTGTGTCAACAATGCACCTCCAAACAAACTGATGAAAAGAATGGAAGGAGGCTGAGCATAGATCGGTGGATCAGCCCGCCAGGAGATCTAGAAAAACTTATACTTTCCCAAAAGGCTAAATGAAAGTCTTAAGTATAGAGAGAGCAAATGTTTTCATTTAATGTTAACTTTCCTCCTCTGAGAACCGACTGTGGGCTGTGCAGTGAGCTGTCCCCGGCGATGACACAGATGAGTGGGAGTCTGATTACACTGTGTCTGAGGGGAAAGTACCTTATTTAGGGCTGTTCTCATTCTTCAGTTCTACTAGTTACATGTACTAAGGGTGCAGTATTGCTGGCTCACACCTCTGTTAGGAGCTTCTTAAAACCACAAACACGAAAATTTTATTTTGCACAAAATATATACATTCTGACTTATCTAGAGTCAAAAATTAATTTTGTAGCTGAAAAACATTTTATTTGAAACTCCTTTAGAATATTTTGAAACCTCTATCTGATTACAAAATGTTAATATTATGTTTCCTTATTTGATGTCAATTGGGCTATAATAGTTCATTTTATCAAACCTCCCCAGGACATCCTGACATGTTTATGAGCTGATCACTACAGTGATTTGATTTTCATTTGTAAGAGAATGTATTACTATCTAGTCATCCCATTTCCTAAGAAACCCCCTCTCTCCTCTTAAATTAGAAACCAGGTATGAATTTTAACCTTTTTGGTCTGTGATAAAAGTGTTTTAAAGGCTTCTTGTAAAACACAATATCATTATTTCATTGCTAAGGTACCCAGGAAAATAGAGCATCTGTGGAAATCAAGTTAACAATAGCTACTGCCATGTATAATTGACAACTGAGTAACTCCCACACTCTTCCAGTTCCTCAGTAGCACTTCAGCTTCATCCTGATCCAAAGATCTGGAATGACAAACTATTAGGTGAGGAAGGGATCTGACAGCTCATCAAATGCAACTTTCCTTGTTTGGAAACCTGTCTTTCCACCCTGAGATATGGGTACTCAGCTTCTGCATGAACTCCCGGGACAAGGAGAGAGCCAGTGCCAATGTCGGAAACTAACAGTTACTGGAAAACCATCCTAAGGATATGTTCACTCCTACCTTCACAATTCTGACCTCTGAACAACAGGGGAAGACCAATCTCCTTCCCCTTACAGCTCTTCAAACACTTGAGGACCGCTAGGCCCACCAAGACATCTTGAAGTTGCACATGCCTACTTCCCACGCTGTCCCTCCCGTAACAGATGTTTTCTATGACCAAAACTTCTGCTTCCAGACCTCCTATAACTCCAGAATAGGAATGTTTTGTCTATAGAGGGAAAATACCATCTTTGTAAAGGAGTATTGATTTCTCTTTTAGAATTAAAAATTAAATGTTTATTACAGAAACAGTAAAGATTCTGTAGTATAGGCACTTGGCTGTGTAGGTACTTACCAGGCCCCGCGTGTTCTGTTATGAGCTCTTCAGTCAGTGAGTTGCTGCTCTCAAGTGAAGACACAAAGTTGTCTTTGAGTGCTCAGCAGCTAACAAACTGCCAGCATGTGATGAACATTCAATAAATGTTTGCCTTAATTAATGAAATCTCAGACTCCTCAGTTGAATTTTTAGAAACCCTGTCATCCTTAATTAATTGCATAATAAACACCTCTCTAGTCAAGATCTGTAAATGAATGAAAGTCCAGCTGTTTGCATAGAACAAAGGGGTCTTGTGGATGCAATATGGAAGTTCTACCTACAATTATTGCCCCAGTAATTTTTCTTTTGCATAAAATCCATTCTTCTTCAGGAAAAGATTATTTTCACTATTTTTCTGATCATTTGCAAAGCCAAGGGCATAATCCACATATTACACATCCATCCCTTTTTTGTAAAACATTATAATAGAGGTACGTTTTCCTTTTAAAGCCCATTTTTAAAATTCTTTCATTTGTTACAATATTGGTTGTTAATAACAATAACAAAAAGTCTTGCAACTGGATGTCTTGCATCTTGGACACTTTTCAAAGCCCTTCTAAAATATATGAAATTATCATCAGCCCATCTTTGTGAGAAATATCTAATTCTCTTGTCTTGCTTCCTTTTATAAAGAGAAGTCATGCAATTGCCTTAAAAAAAAAAATTCCTCGATCTAAGAAATATTCCTTTAACCCATAGTTGTCACACCCCAAACTCCCCTGTCATTTCCTGACCTGAAGCGAGTCCTGGAACAAGCCATCTCTGAGACCAAGGCTGTTTTGCACCCAAAGTTTGGAAGTGACTTCGCCAGCCCCCAGGAACCCCAAGGTAATCCCTCATTTCTGTCCCCAGTTAATCTAGGCCCCAGAGACCACCCTGTACTCTGTTCAACTTTAACAATGAAATTAGGGTAAACTTTGGGTTTATGTAAGCTTCAGATCTCTTCACAGCAAATTCTTAAGGAGATGAGCCACGCCACAAGACAAAGCTCCCAGAAGGACAGCCTGCTGTGACTCCAGCTGATGACCAACTCCTCCCCGTTGAAAGGCCTCCAGCTAAAAGTGCTCAGCCCGAGCCAGCCACAGTGATTCGGCTGGTGCTGGCGGAAACATGGGAGAAAGAGCAACTGGCAGTAACTTCATTCCCTAAAAAAATCATTTCGTTCAAGAAATATATATTGCGCTCCCCCTGCATAACAAACATAAATAATTGTTTAAAATTTAATTTTGAGCAAATTAAACTTCCTTACACCTTTCCTCATAGTCTGACATATTTCTGGGAACCAGAGGAGAATGAAGTTTACTTGTCTCAGGGAAGTAGAAAGCATACGAGTTAAGGCAGTTTTCAAAATATCTTTTAGTTGTATCTAGCCTTTCTCATTTCTTCTTCCTCACGTTATGTAATCATCTTGGTTAAACCTGTGGGCCAAAAAACTCCCCATGCTATGTTTTTTATCAGTTGTAGTGGATATTGTTTTCACTGTCTGGCACGTTATAACCCAACAGTGTTCATTTCTTTTCTTAAAGATCCTATATTTCTCTTTAAATATAACCAGATTTTTGAAGTCATTTGAAAACATTTTAAAATAAAATTGTACAGGTTCTTATTGATAGTGATAAGGGAATCATAATGCCACAATAAACCCAAGGTTCAAACCTAAATGCTCTCAGGGCAGGCACTGAATTAAGCCATGCTTCATCTGACAGACGTCTGTCAATTAAATGTCATGACTTTGTTGATAGGAAGAAATTGCAAATGTCTCTTAAAGAAAATTATTTTGCAGAGGTGAAATTGGTAAATACAAAACTGTAAATAGCACCTACAATGTTTTAGATGTTAAAAGAACAAAAAGTTTCATACCATATCAAAAAAGAATATATAATAGATTTTCTCCCCTGCGATTCTGTTTCTGTATTTGTTCGCCAAAAATTTAGTAATTTAAAAATTGGATTTGCATGAACTCATTACATGGTTATCTTTAGAGAAAACCAAATAATAGATTTTGAAAGGCAGAGGAAAGACACAACATAGAAAGAATCAAATAAATAAATAAGAGGAAACAAGCAGTTGACAATCATTGTCCTTGCCAAATTGGTCCCCAGAGGGGATCTCAGGTCAACTATCAAGTTTGTGTGATCTCCACAATTTTTCATCCTGAAACTTGCTGCACTTCTTACATTGGTGTCAGTTCTGAAGATTATCAGAAGTTTTCTCCATTATATGAACTATTGTTGACCTGAAATGAGGAAACTTCTAGAAGAAAACATAGGCATTGGAGCTGGCCCGGTGACATAGTGGTTAAGTTGCGCACTTGACTTCAGCGGCCTGGGGTTCACAGGTTCAGATCCCGGGCACAGACCTACACACTGTTCATCAAGCCATGCTGTAGCAGTGTCCCACATACAAAACAGAGGAAGATTGGCACAGATGCTAGCTCAGGGCCAGTATTTCTCACCAAAAAAAAATAGGCAGTACACTCTTCAAAATTGGTCTTAGCAGCATATTTTCAAGTACCATGTCTGACCAGGCAAGGGAAACAATAGAAAAAATAAACAGATGGGACTACATCAAACTAAAAAGGCTTTTGCACAGCAAAGGAAACCATCAACAAAACAAAAAGATAACCTAACAATTGGGAAAAGATATTTGCAAACCATATATCCGATAAGGGGTTAATATCCAAAATATATAAAGCACTCATACATCTTAACAACCAAATTTAAAAATGGGCAAAAGATCTGAACAGACATTTCTCCAAAGAAGATATATAGATGGTCAAAAGGCACATGAAAAGATGTTCAACATCACTATCAGGGAAATGAAAATCAAAACTACAATGAGGCATCACCTCACTCCCGTCAGAGTGGCTGTAATTAACAAGACAGGAAACAAGTGTTGGTGAGGATGTGGAGAGAAGGGAACCCTCATATACCGTTGATGGGACTGCAAACTGGTGCAGCCACTATGGAAAACAGTATGGAGATTCCTCAAAAATTAAGAATAGACCTCCCATATGATCCAGCTATTCCACTGCTGGGGATTTATCCAAAAAACATGAAAACATGAATGCATAAAGATATATGCACCCCTATGTTCATCGCAACATTATTCACAGTAGCCAAGACTTGGAAGCAACCTAGGTGCCCATGAAGGGATGAATGGATAAAGAAGAGGTGGTATATTTATACAATGGAACACTACTCAGCCATAAGAAACAACATGGGTGGACCTTGGGGGTATTATGCTAAGCGAAATAAGTCAGAGGGAGAAGGTCAAATACATATATCTCACTCATAAATAGAAGATAAAAACAACAACGAAAAAACACATAGAGACTGGATTGGTGGTTACCAGAGGGGAATGGGGGAGGAAGGAGGGTGGAAGGAGTGATTAGCACATGTGTGTGGTGATGGATTGTAATTAGTCTTTGGGTGGTGAACGTGATATAACCTACACACAAGTTGAAATATAATGATGTACACTTGAAATTTATATAATGTTATAAACCAATGTTACCACAATTAAAATAATAAAAATAATAAAAATAATTATTGCATGTATAGTAATCCAGTTCATAATTGTATAGTATATTTCTATAGTCATTCAAAAAGTACTTACTGTGTGCCTACTAAGAGCCTGGCGCCAGGCTAGACGGGGATGGGAGGAGAGAGGAGCAGGCAGAGCACAGAGGTTTCAGACAGTGAAGCTACTCTGTATAATATTATGCTGGTGGGTAGACATCTTTATACATTTGTCCAAACCCATGGAATGTACACCACCAAGAGCAAACCCTAGGGTAAACTAAGGACTTTGGGGGATTACAGTGTGTCAATGTAGGTTCATCCTTGGTAAAACATGTATCATTCTGGTGAGTGATGATGATAATGAGGGAGGCTGTGCATGTGTAGGGCAGGCGGCATGGGAGAAATCTCTGTACCTCCCTCTCAGTTTTGTTGTAAACTTAAAACTGCTCTTAAAAATAATGTCTTTAAAAAATAATAATAAATCACAAAGCATAGCTTAGGAAGAAAGACAGAAAGGGAAATCTCCAAGTGATTAGAAACCATACAAGAACCCATAGCCAGGATGAAAAGCGTGTGCTGATGATGCTGAGAGACCGGGGGAATCAAAAGGAAGTGGGCCATGGTTTTTCTGATGTTTGTCTTAAATTTCACCTATCCTTCTACCAATCAGTATTCTCTATTGTTATCACAAAAGCTATTTTTATTTCACCTTACATACTAAATAATTTTTAAAGATTTTTTACTACTTTGCATGAGAAATATATTAATCTTTGCTCTTCTTAATATTTTGTAAAACTTAATCAGAAGAAACGTGATTCTCAAAGGATTGAGAGATCATGTAAATTTTTTTATATAACTTATGTCATTAACTGGTACGCTTAGGAGAAGACACACTTTAATAATCATTAGAACTGTACAAAGATAAATTAAAATCCACAGGTTCCAATTTCCACTGCCTTGACTACAACCCTGGGAAGTTCGCTTGATATTTCTCTGTCTCAATTTAGCCGTTTGTAAAACCAATTTAATAACATTCTTAATTTATTTCTAATGTCAGTAGGAGACTTAATTAATGTTGGCAAACTAATTTTCTTTGGTTAAAAAGGCTAGGTAATTATGCATTACTTTGGTGTTCTTAATTTTGAAAGTATTTTAAGATGTTTAAATGATTAAATCTGCAAACTTTGTAATGACCTTTGTTTTGATTCAATTAATCACAACATATTTTAATTTTTAAAGCGCGTATATGGCTCTTCAAAGTGATAGTCTCTTCCATTCAGTTAAATGCCTCTCCTAAATTTAAAAGTCTTTGTACCTCATTTTTTATACATACCTATTGTTTTTTATTTAAATTTTGTTCAAAGTCAATATGATTAACCTAAGAGGATTCATTGTCAGTTAAAACTATATATCGATAGATTTCAAATGGGCTTTGAACGCTGGCCTTAGTCATCTTATTCCTTCAAATGCAGTGGGCGTGTGTGTGTGATGGGGCGGGGGCAAACTATGAGCTCAACAAACGTGTCAGAAGTCAGTTTCATCACCACACGCGCATCAGAAGTCAACTTCATCACAAATGTGGAATTGACGTGACTGGGTCAGGGCGAGGAAAATAGCACTTGGGTGTTTAAGAATGAGAATACATATTGTCTGATCACAGCTCTTCTTCCAGTAGATTAACAGAAAAAATAAAGAAAGGAAACTGAAAATACACTGTTTTATCACATTGCCACGTTTTCCTAATATCCCGGCCTTAGTTTTGCCTAATGCATTTTCCTCACTTCCTTTTATGTCCCCAAATGATCAGGTCTCCTTCTGAGAAAAAGTAATGTGTAGAAAACTGCCTTAAAATTAGCTTTCCACAAAAGATGACATGAAGTATCAGTGCAAAGAAGGAGATAATAGGAATCTAGGGAAAGCGTGTCAGGTTAGGTATTCTGGAGCATTTCCCTGTCTCTCCCAAAGAAAGGCAGAAGCTGTCAGTCCACTAATAATGATTTTATAAGATTTCAGTGTTCCAGGAGCGGTGCTGAGGGACATTTGCAAAGTCTGCCATCACTAACTGAAGAGCTGCTTTTTCCAAGGCTTGACACATTCCACAGGTGAGGACAGCCTGTGGATCCAGCTCGTCCCCTTTAACAGCATCTGTGCTCATTACTGGCCCAGTCCCTCTGTTCATTTCCTTAGCCATCAACCTAGCTACATGTCCTTTCTCATTAAATCTCTCATCACAACATTTGTTAGTGGTTTGGGGGAAATGCGAAATTTGGTCAGGTCTCAGTTCTCTACAAGGAGACTCTGTGCTGTACATTCTCCTTTTATTCCTCCACCACTAAATCAAAGGATGAGTGCGGAAGAGTCATATGATATAATGCTAGAGAGATGTGTCGAAGTCAAATTATGAAAAGCCCCAAGTGTCATACCAAGGAATTTTGTACTGTATGAAGGATGGCCATGGGGAGCTATGGAAGGTGTTTGAGCAGTACAGTGTAATATTCTAAATGTACCTAGAGGAACTATCTAGAAGGTTAAAATAATTTAATCTTATTGTATAAAAATGAATGGATTAGAAGGATGGGGATTTAAGCAGAGAGATTATTTTAATCCGTGAAGCAGCGAGGAGGGCCTAAACTCAGATGATGTCTTGGAGGTGGAGAGAAAAGAGCAGACGAGAGGGAAATTTCAGAAGGAGAAGTTGGGAGAGTCAGAGATGACCCCAAGGCTTTGAAAGGAGTGGCTAGGAGGATTGGGGGGCAACAACAGAAGGAGGCCTTGGGCATGCTGAGTGGGCCAGGCAGGTGAGCCAGGAAAGGCTACAGCCCTGACCGGCGGCACAGATTACCCAGTTTGTAGTGTTCCACGTCACTGCCCCTCTCTCTGGCACAAAGCATTGAAAGTCGACTCTGAAGACACACTCACCACCGCTGCCCGTCACTGTAATCTCCTCCCTTTGTTCTGTGGCCTTGTCTTGTTTCTCTCTCGAACTTGGATTGTAAATCAAAGTTGAAAAGCACATCTACTCTTAAGCTCTGTGAAATGCTGGGTACCTGGTGTCTAAATGACATGGGGTGGGCATTGCCAAATTAAGTCTTTTTCCAACGTAAAATCTTTGGTTATTATAATTCCAGTCCTTTAAAGGAGTGAGTAAAATATTTATTTTCAGAACAGAACTTTAGTTTTCTGGGAAACACTTTTTATCATAAATATGCAAGCACTTTTCTAGGAGTAAATGCCAAATGCTCTGTTCAGAAGTGGCCATTTACCTCACACAAGTGAGTATCACCCATCTTACTCTTCTATCAGTACCACTGCCCATCAGGCCATTGCTGTCTGCTTTGTTACCTAAGTGGAAACGTGCACCTGAAAACATGAGGGGCAGCCAGCAGCCCCTGACGCAGGGAATTTAAAAGTCACCCAGGGAGCCAGCCCGGTGGTGCTGTGGTTAAGTTTGCGTGTTCCTCTTCGGTGGCCTAGGGTTCACCAGTTCGGATCCCAGGTGCAGACCTATACACTGCTTGTCCAGCCATGCTGTGGCAGGCATCCCATATACAAAATAGAGGAAGATGGGCATTGATGTTAGCTCAGGGCCAGTCTTCCTCAGCAAAAAAGGGGAGGATTGGTGACAGATGTTAGCTCAGGGCTAATCTTCCTCAAAAAACAAAGGAAGTCACCCAACCTCTAACAAAGATAATGGCCACCACTTGTCCACTCGTATTATTGCCAGCTCCAGGGTCCTTCTTCGTGGCTGGCATAATATTTTGCTTCAACTGGACAGATTGTCAGATGTCAATGTGGTATGTTTTATTATCAAAGGTAAATTTACTAAGAGGCTGATGGGGTTAAGTTTCCACGGGCCTTTGCACATCACATGCCATTATAAAATTTGCAAAAGTGAGATATTTTAATGATGGTCATCAGCTATGGACACTTTTCACCTTGACTTCCCACCCCCCCAAAAATGTAACCACATTTTCCCACCTGTCTGTTGGTGTTGGGGCCATGGGTATCTTTGGAATCCAGCCAAGAGGAACTTAAGTTTGGGAATCATTTAGTTTGGGATAGCACTTCCAGGTTATTGCCAGCTGTTCTGGGGCAGAAATGGCTTCAAGGAATACTCCCACCATCCACTCTTGTGCCACCTCCCCCAGTGTCACAACAGGAAGCAGGGCCGGGGTCGTACTGTGATATAAACGTGTCCTAGAGAACCTGGCATGAAGCACGTGGGTGGCACAAAGTCTGTCTGTGGAAAACGAGTCTCACAGCTCCTATGGGAAAGAAACTCAACAGCGGTTTTCCCAAATTTGACAACAACCCTAAAAACATGAACAATAAAGAGTTGTGCTGCCGAAAGAAACTTTCCTAAGCTGCCAATAATTTTTAAAAAGAGAAATTTCAATCAAAAGTGCTAAAGGAAAGACAGAATTATTTTTCACGTCTACTTATTGAAAAAGATATTACAAAATAGTCATGGCATGAAGTGGCAGTCAAAGAGTTTACAGCCAAAAAGTGTAGGAAAAACATGTCATGGAGGTGGGTCCATAATTAAGAAAAATATTGTGTTATTTCTGTATTTTGCGGTGCTGCTGGGACCAGCTTCCTGGGCGTGCTGTCTGTGGGGTCACACAGGGCCCTGCACGCAGAAGGGCCCAGTGCTGGCTTTAATGCTGTGCTGTCACCATCTGGAAATTCTTCATTTTTGACCAAGGGACCGTGGAGTTTCATTACACACCGGGCCCCGCAAATCATGGAGCTGGTCCTGACAGCAGCCTCTCTGGTGGTGGTGAGAAGAGAAAAGAATCAGTGCGGTAACTGAAATGAGAAACGCCAAGTCCTAGATGCGGAAGTATTTCTCAACTTTTAAAAATTTGCAATTCCTTGTGATTTCTCATTCTGAATCATTGCACTTTCATACTTATTTATTTCATAAATCGGTCTTCTTTTTCTTAACGACAAACCTCCCCCCGCAAATTATATGAGCTTCAACCCCATAAGGCCTCTCCCCTGGTAGGTGTGCTTCAGGCTCTAGTTTTCCAGAACGGAATAACAGCTGGTGAATTATTCAGACTCCATTCCTCGCCTTCTGTCCAACTTGTGATCATTTCGCAGCTTTTTAGCTTTTACTTTCAGCAGAGGCTGGGAAGAAGCAAAGGGAGGAAAAACATAACTTGGCTGATTCTCTTCATTCGTTAAGAGCTCTAGAAATCAAATAGAAAGTGGAGAAGTTGAAAAGAAAGGGTTTGGTATCCTTTGCCGCATTCTTTGTGAGGGGACTAACCCTATGCCTTCGTCTCCAGGCTCCACCACTGAAGGGAGGTGTGTTTATTTGTCTAACAACAGCCTTACCTTGTCTTGCCCCCGGAGCACCTTTCAAGTCGTGGGAGGACATGTCTCAGTTGTGGATTTCCCCTTCTCCTTCGCTCTGCTGTGAGCTTGTTCAGGTGGGGAAGCTGGAGACAGCAGCCAGCTCATTAATTCAGCTGAGACAGGGGCGCTGGGGCGGGCGAGCAGAGCCACGGCCTGGGTCTGTGTGACCTTTCTCACGCACATCGTTCTCGCCATCCGTGGGAGTGACAGCCCCTGAAGTCAATCTCGCTTTGCTACAGCGCTCTCCTACCAGCCTATTTTAAGGCTGAATTCACATAAATTTTTCACTTTTATTAAAAGGCAAAACTGTTTTCCTAAGCTGATAAAATCTGAAAGGTACTTGTTCCTTTGCATAATGTCGTGAATTGTTTCTTAGCATGCACAATGGATCTTCACCCACATTCACCACAGCTAGTGTACGCAAAAATGAGTCTGCGAAACAATGATTAAACTCCAGCTAATTTTCTTCAAGAAGTCAATTACCCATCAGTTCTAAAGAATTTGGGAGGAAGCTAGCTAGTAATGCAGGGAGGTTTTTCAATATATTAATTTTCATTCTTTTGGATGAGGTTTGAAATTAGGTTCAGATTGCAAATTGCAGCTTTGTGTGGGCTCCCCACTGCTAGCTAGTGAAATCCTCTGGCTTCTGGGGATGAAGCAATTTGGCTTCCATAATAGGACCGCAAGAACCTTATTTCCCACTGGTAGATTAACGCGTCCACAGCCTCAAAGGCGGGAAGCCAGAGTTTGCTCTTTGGCTGGGTCACAGTCGGCACACATTAAGGCCAGAGAAAGCATATGTGGGGAGCAGCAATCTGCCTGTGCATTTCAGACTTATTCTAAAGGCTGCCTTCAACTCATTTCACTCGGTTCCTCAGATGTGGCTCACCAAATTGTATTTTCCTCCCCATGAAAAGAATTAACCTCCTGGTGGTATCTGGGCATATGACGTGTGTACAGTTGGCACTTCTCATACCCCAGCCACATAGTGGTAGAAGATGCTGCGGTGGGCTCTGGTTCCTAAAGTGGAGGTGTCCAAACCTACTGCAGGCTGCTTGATGACCAACATGTGATTAATGGCCTTGCACGCACCTTACTAGGCCTTTAGGAATAGCTTAAAGGCGGGCTACCAGGACACAGTTTCCACCTTTACAAGTTCGATATGCACCAGGTGACTGCCCGGCTTCGCCCTCAATCACGGATTTCTCTCTCTGGGGGACGCTCCCCCATGGGGACTGCTGATTGAGTCATAGCATCTCGGATTCACATATAGCTCCTTCCTCAGTTTCTTGGAAATTCCTGCACAGTTTCAATTAATTTTACTGCTTCTTTTGGTTACTTGAAGGAGTGGGGGCTGAGGGATGCAGAAAAAGAGAACAGATTTCGTAAGAGCTTGTCAAAATTGTTTTGCCTCTTGTGGTTTTCTCTTGCCCTTTCTGCTGCGTCTTTGAGTGTTTGGAAGCAATTTATGTTGTGCTAAGACTGTTTTTCTTTCAGAAGTTCTTGCATTTGAAATTCAAATCTCAACTGTCAGCAGGATCTTTGCTCCAACTGTGCCTTTTCATAAGGCCCTTAGCAAGGTCCCTTATGGCATATTCCTCAAACCAGAAGCTTTCCTACCCCAAAGCCCAGAAGGCTCCTATGCTAGCTGGTGGGAGACAGAGATCTAAAGCAGTGGGCTAATCCTCCTTGCTTTCGTTCGGCGGTTACTACTGAGAGCCCTTGGCCTCCAGTTCAGCTCACATGCTCCCTGGCTTCACACACCTATTGTAGCTTCCTTCCCTGGTTTAGTCTTTTTCCTTCCTGTGCCTGTGTTGGCAGCATCTAGCTACATTGAGGACTAGGGCCTAGTAACTACCCAGGAAATATTTGTCAGTCTCTTTCTCTCTCTTTTGGCATCACCCTTCCTTTCACATAAAGTTGGTGGTACTTTCTAAGAATGAAAATTATGAGATTTCTAAGTCTTAAATAATCACAACTTTAATCAAACTCACCAACCTATGTTATTTTATCATAATAGTCTCTTGAACTACGCAACTTTGTATAAGACTATAATTTTTTTTTTGCATTTGCTTGTCCAAAAAGACCATATTTACTACATTCCTCAGGCAAGGAAGTCTGGGGAAGAGACATGGGGATTGGCATATGGCAGTGGCACAAAGTAAGGAGATTTCATGCCACGTGTTAACACCCACCAGAAAAGACAGTAAATAACCCAGAGGACAAAATGAGACCCAGCCAGTTGACATTAGCTGGCTTTCATCATTGGCCACCCCAGAGCTGACGCGTGGGTGTACGAATGGAGTGGACGCTGCACATGGACCCAACAGCGTGCACTGCCACTTACCAGCCCAGCCAGCTGACACTGCCTCTGGATGCCCAGCCCGCTGGCAACAGAGACCAGCCTGAGCCCCTGATGTAGTTCGTCCCTCGAAGAACCAGCTGGCCCTGGTGGCAAGGTGACTGCATTGGACTCCTTCCATCCCGGAAGGGCCAGTGGTTCACCCTCGCAGGAGAAGATTCCTGTTACATGTGTGGTTTTGCCTTTCCTGCCCTCAGAAGCTCAGCTAGCACCCCTCCATGGGGGCTTACTTGATGCCGGCCACACCACGTGGTGCCCGACCTGGGGCAAGTGTGAGGAAAATGTTGAGGAGGAGCTGTTATCACCCCAGGCAGTAGTGAGACTGGAGTCTGCAGAGAGTGGGACCTGAGGAAGCACATAGAGGGACACAGTCACAATTGTCGTACCAAAGCAGGGGAGTCTGGCAGAAAAGCATCCTAGACATCTCCTCCACTTTCTGTTCAGCGTCCTGCTTCTTCCCCCCACTCACCCCATCCCCATTGCCCAAATGCAGCCTGGCGATGCCATCCCACAGAGTTGGCCTTCCGGGACATAAAGCCAGGCACAGAAGAGCAGGAAACTGGTCTGGAAGGAGGGGTGAGCATAGACTACTGCACACGCCCTCACCTCCTTCACAGTGCAATGGGGCACATGCCCATGAGCACCGGTCACAGCACATCCCAGACCATCCAGAAGAACCACCTCACAGAGGCCAAGGATGGCTTTCTAAGGGCAGGGCTGGAGTGCCAACTAAGAGGCAATGCTATGAAAGACGGGTGCCACCCTTCATGATGCAGTAAATGGATGAAACCAGAGACCTCGATATGGGGCTCTGTCCCCACAGGAGGAACACGCGGGTCTGGGAAGCCTAGGACAATTCCATGAATGCTCATGTGCAGCAGTCTCATCTGAGAAGGGCATCACTGGGCCCAGACCCCTCTGGATGAAGGTTTAACTCACACTTGTCAAAGGCAGGACCACGACTGCTGAGGTGACAGCTGAGGACGATGGGATTGACAGAGGATGGCGAGGACAGAGAGGATGAGACCAACGACAGTGAGAGGGGCCTAGTTTGTCCTTCACAGAGGAGCCTGCCTCTCTCAAGGTTCTCCTCAGGAAAAGGGGCCCAGCAAAGCCACGGAGGTTCTCCCAGTCCTGGCGGAAGAGTGAATCTGGGGGGCAGGGGTGGACGTGCGGACGAGGAAGCTGAGCCTCTCTGACGTGTTGCTGCAGGGAACAAGATCAGCTGGCTGTCCCAGATGCTACCCACACACTTCCTAGGGCACCCGCCGCAGGCTACTGCACTGGTGACTGAGCCAGCGAGGGGGCCGCAGCCGTCCTGGCCAGTGAGACCTGGGCCTCCCTCAATGGGCTCAGGGATGCAGTGTTCTCCTAGCCATCTTACCTGGAACTGCACCTCAGTGTGGACTCCTCCTGCCCAATCTGTGCTCCTCCTCTCCTCACAGGGTCTGACCTGCACCACACTCTGAGAACAGCACCCCCTCAGCCCTTCTCTAATTGTACTACTAGCTTGGTCTGCTTAGTAATTTGTCTTGGTTCAGGTCCTTCAAGAAGCAGATGCTAAGATGGTGTTTGATATGAAGTAGATTTTTTGTGCCGACCACACATGTAGGATAAAGGTGAGGGATCCATAGAAGGTGATTGGTGGCTTGACTGTGTCCCCCAAAATGATACGTCTGTGTCCCAGAACCCTTACTTGGATAAGGGTCTTTGCAGATTTAATTGTTAGGGATCTTGAGATGACATCATCCCACATCATATATATTGTCCGAAACTCCAATGACAAGTGTCCTTTGAGGAGAAAGGCAGAGGGAGATTTGGGAGAGAGAAGGAAGAGAAGATCATGTAAGGACAGAGGCAGAGACTGGAGTTATGCAGCCCCAAAGTAAGGAAAACTCTTGGAGCCGCCAAAAGCTGGAAGAGGCGGGGGAAACATTTTCCCCTAGAGCCTTTAGAGGGAGCACAGCTCTGCCAACATCTGCTTTTGGACTTCTCTCCTCCAGAACTGTGAGAAGAAAAATTTCTCTTGTTTTCAGCCACCAACTTCGTGGTAATTTGTAGTGAGAGCCCTAGGAAACTAATACAGTGGCGAGAGCCTTCGGACTACGAAGCAGGCCGGGCTGTGTCAAGAAGACGGGGAAGGAAGAACTGGGCAAGAAGAGTCGCCGACTGCGGTGCAGCTCCCAGAAAGGGTTTGCTAGGCCAGTGGGGAGTCCTCGCACCCACTACAGGAGTCGCCCCTTTCTCCTTCACGGCAGGTTCCACCAATGAACCAACACACGCAGTACTGAGCAGAACAGGCGAGCCACGGAAGAAAACAAGCAGTTGTTTCCTGTGCATGGGGTTCCGATCCAGGCAAACAAGCCTGTGTTGTTTAGGAATGTCCACAGAGGTGACACAACCATGAAAGGTCAAGATCCTACCCATCCCAAAGTCACGAGAGCAGCTCCCGCTGGGCAGGCTCGGGCTGCAGTTAGGAGGGCCGGGGAGCCACCCTGGAACTGGCCACGGTCCGTTTCTTTAGCCTACTTTGGCCAAAAATCTTGAGAAAAGAAGTTAAGCTCACCAGTTAGTAAGGAAATGCAAGCTAAACCAAGAGGTACCATTTGTCACTTATCAATTTGAAAAAGATGCGAAAGAATGTGAACACCCAGTAAAGGCTAATTGTATAAGGAAATGGGCACATTCACCTCCCATCTGGGAGCAGGAGATGCACTGGCACAGTCTTCTGGGCAAACTTTTGGCAATATATATCAAAACATGTATCCTTATGACCAAGGACAGCAATTATAAATTTATTTTATGATAATGTTATTTTAAAGTTTAAATTATTTTATATTATTACTTATATATTCTTTATAATTATTTTGACATATATGCAAAGATATATGTCAATTCATTAATATATTTATAATAATAAATATATCAGTCTACATCTACATAATGGAATACTATTTAATCATAACAAATTATGATGTTCAAATGGACTTATTTATTCACATGAAAAGATGATCACAGTAGGTTAAGAGCAAAAGCCAGGTCTGAAAGCAACATATAAGGTAAGATGATGTTTTGTAAACCTATATTTGTGTATCACATATGCTCACACACAACACTGAAAAAGTCTACAAGAACAGGAAATAAGCATAGGCATCTCAAGGTGAGATTATGGTTATTTTTTTATACTTTTCCATATATTGTAACTTTCTTAAAATTGACAAATATTATATTTATAATCAGGGGAAAAGTAAGTAAAATATGTCCAGCCCCGTCCACGTGCTCTCCACAGGGCAGAAGAATCAAAGTAAGTTTTCAGTTGAATTTTAGGATTTTGTTTACTCTGGGAACACTGGCAATGCTGCTGTGTAAATATTTTTAGATGAATATTACTGCTTTTTTCCTGAAAGTTCTCAATATACCTGCCTAGCAGTTCTAAACATTGGAGAGGGGCTTATGTAATTTTCCTTTTTACATGTTATCATAACAAAGACAATTCAAAAGTTCTAGAAACTAAAAATTCTTGCAGGAAGAGCTATATCAGTATTCATTCATTTATTCAACAACTGAGTGTTTATAGTTCTGTGCAGGAGAGACAAATAATATGACATTCTGAGACAGATTGAAGTTGTGACGGAGCACACATCGGGCTGCTCAGAAGGCACCTGACCTAGCCTTGGGGGCTTGCCCCTCCCCCTTCCTCCTCAGGGACTCCTAGCAGAGACTCAAATAGTCAAGTAGTCTAGGCTTCCTCAAAATCCAGGAGTTTTAAGCAACTTCTGATGGAGGCCTGCAAACAGCCCTGACATATAAGAGTGGGAGTAAGAGAGAAATGAAGAGAACGTCAAACCCAAATAAATCTCATTCTTTCTGACTCTTCAGCAGCCGTAAATACATGTCTGAGTACCTTATCCTGCCACACGGTTTAGAAGGCTCTCCCTGGATGCAGTGCAGAGAGCGGAGGATGCCACCACGCTGGGCACTTGGTACACAGAAGTTATTGGATGCTTTGTAGGATAGACAGATGTTTCCTATCTATTGACCAAGGAGCAAGTTCAGGGAAAGCCACAGCTCTTCATTTCTAACAGCCAGCTATCTTTCTTCCTGTAGCACACGTACAGCACTGCATTCTGTGAAGTGGATGTATTTTAGCCTTCGCTTATCCATGAATATTTCTCTGATTACTGCGAAATCCCAAATGTGAATCTCACCACTGCCTGGGTGATTGCGTTAGAAAGCTTCCACGCTCTTTGTGCAGTTTCTCACATTGACGTTAGTGGCTCATTAATATTAAAGGACCTGCAGTACCATGAGTATTAGCTAATCATGCAGAACACTATCTTTGGAATCTGTCAAGCATAGACCTGGCTTCTATTTTTACAGCTTGACATGCGCAATAGGCTGATCTGACTATTTTTAAAACTACCTATCAATCCGACTTTGACTAGAAGAAAATTGTCTGCTTTAAGATGCATGCTTTAACCAAGGTAAATATCACCTGAGATTAATATAATTTGAATTGCTATTTTTGAGAAATAAAAATGGCAAATACTTATTCTGTTCTAGTCTCCAGGTTGTTGGGCCAGCTTTTGTCCAGCACAAGGAGTACACCTTCTGGAAGAGTTTGTGTAACCTAACGTAGGACAAAGCACGTTGACCGCCCACCAGGCAACTCTGTAGCTCCTCTGCTCTCACCTTCCACTGGGCGCAGTGCATTGGAATATTCTTCTGCACATGGAGTTATAGCCTGTGATCCCCTATTTGGTCATTTCCAGGGAAGCTTCAGAACTGAAGAGATAAACATCAAAGTCAGGGTGCAGAGAATATCTTTGTATTGTTGATTTCATCCTCTGGTCGCCGTGTAGATGGGAAAATGATTAAAGATTTCTCAGTTTTATTCAGTATTTATGACGTGAGTGACCACTGCCTGTTCTTCTCCAATAAGGAGTCAACCATTATCAAGTGCCTACTCTAGGAAGGTGCCCCGCTAGGCCCTGTGAGTAAACCAGAAAGTCTGAGAGACCCTGCAGATGAGCCCTAAGACCCCAAGGAGAAGACAAGGAGGCCCAGTTCTGAGCTGATGACCACGCAGTAAAAGAAGGCATATGGAGGTAACATTTGCAGACACTGGGGCAGGCTTTGCAAGGAAAATCTTATAAAAGCTGTTTATTACTCAGCCAAAAGTCCAAATTTGGTTAATTCTCCTTGAGCCTTAGTTTCCTCATCTTTCAGAAAGCAATTCTCCCATTTTATACAGCCAGTAAGTCAAAGAGCGCAGGACTCAAATCCTCGCTCCAAATTCAGGATACTTTCATTGTTTGGGAAAATAAGAATTTCAAAAGCTCTCTGGCTGCAGAAGTGAGTGCATTTTTTATCCTTCTTTTTATATGTATATAACAGGAGAGATTATAAAAGGACTCCCTTCTCCATAAAAAGTCAAGGTTAAGTAGTGACTGACAACAGATGGAGATCAGCACAAGCCCAAGAGCAAAACCTGTGAGGAAGAAGCAGGTTATAGCGTTTCTTTTAAAACTTTCCCTCAACATGTTTCTGTGTCTCCTATAGTTCATGCTTAAGACTAATTCTTACCGTTATTTTAAGGCTTTTATTTAATTAAAAGCATCCATGAGTTTGGAACCTTTTGTCTAATTCCTTGGAGAAAGCCTAACTAGATGGTGTCTGAGCCCTGGTCTTCTAGAAAGCAGAGCCCAAGGCAAAGTTAAGTTTCTAAGAATTCATTTGAGATGTGCAAGCCCAGGGCAGTGAGTGTAAAGGGTAAAGGACCAGAAAGGACAGGAGAATGTGATGCAAAGATTAACTGACAGGCTTTCATTTCGCAACTAGCCATGGAGAAACGCACAGTTGCAGGTGTGTTCACTCAGCACAAACACTTCTCCAGAAAGTCGTAAGGAGGAACTGCCAAGAGTAGTTCACATGCCAGACAAAGGAGGGAGTTATTAGTCCCCCCCGTCTCCCTCTTCCCTCCAAGCAAGGTTTACCCCATTGAAGGCTGAGACCCCTGAACTTTGAGGTTGCATCAGTCAGCCCCCAGTGAATGCTCAGATCCTATGCAGTCCCAAGTGACCACCAGACCCACTCCCTGCGGTGTGATGTTTCATCCAAGTCCAGAAGGAGACGGCCATCCAGTGCAGGAGAGAGGGAAGAGGCATTCTTGGGGAAACTGGAGAAGGTATGGAAGATATATATCCCACCAAGACGATTTACACAAGATAATTTTAATTTCTCTTAGCATCTCCCATAATATTTAACATGCCTTTTAAATAATAATTACTCAGTAGCTATTTAAAAGTAGTATGACACCTCTGGCTCTGCTGGTGGCGATCACAAAAATTTCAGGTATAGTGTCTGCAGCAGGAAGAATCATGGCCCTGAAAGACGTCCATGTCCTAATCCCCAGCATCTGTGAATACATCACCTTACAGGGCAAAAGGCACTTTGCAGATGTGGTTCAACTTGGAGATTATCCTGGGTTCTCCAGGTGGGGTCAGTCCAATCACATGGGTCCTTGGAAGTGTGAAAGGGAAGAAGGGAGGTCAGAGTGATGTGGTGTGATGCCTGGACCTGCCGTTGCTGCTCTGAAGGTGGAGAAAGGGGCCACCAGATGGAGGTTGGAGGCAGCCTCTAGAAAAGGTGGAAAAGACAAGGACATAGATCCTACGAGAGCCTACAAAAAGGAACACAGCCCTGCAACGTCTTGAATTTAGCCAGTGAGACCCATGACAGATTTCTGACCTACAGAACTGTAAGATAACAAATTTGTGTTGTTTAGGCTGATAAGTTTGTGCTAATGTGTTATAGCACCAAAAAAAAAAAAAAAAACAGTAATACAGTGTCTGGGGAAAAAGTGAGGCAGTTTATACGATGAAGCTATTCTGTCCTCCCATCACAAACCTTAGCTCATTCTCACCATACAATCACTTCCAAGAAAGATGATGGGTGTATTGGAAACAGACCCAGGAGACGGTGGTTGCTCAAACACAGCTGGTATAAACACGTGACAGACATTATCAAGGAAATTCAAGCTTCCAATTAGGTATTGGCTGGATGGCCTTTATTGTTCCTCCAACCTTGAAATCCTGTGATTAATCTAGGAAATAACTGTCTTGATTTTATTTATATTAATGACAGAAAGAGGAGAAATACATAAAAACAGAACCTAGATACTAGGAATACATATATAGGACAATGACAAAGGGAAAAAGGAAAAGAAAAGTTGAGCTAAGAGGAATAAGGAAACTCCAGAATGAAGTGTCTACTGCAGTAGCCACCGCTAGAAAAATAAATCAAGATTGATACCTGTGAGCTATCTCTCTAAAAGAAAAACAAAAAGTGTGCTATATCCTTGGTATTACAGAGGCAGAGTTAAAACAAGGAAATGACAGCAGAGAGGGGTCAAAATATCAAAAAGTTGTGTATACAAGAGACATAAACATGATAAAGAGGAGACGGTGACATTAATGATGACAGATGACATATTTTATAATAGAAGTGATGATATTAGAGCTCTGGCTGAGAAAAGGAAATGGTTTGGGGAAAATCTGCAATATGGACAAAAATAGTAGAAAGATAATTCTTAGACATGATGACATGGTGAGAAGTGCATTTTAGGATAGGTTTTCTGAAAATTATAAAAGAGAAATGACAAGACCATTGATCACAAGAGGTTTTAATTGACCAGAAATTGTTTAGAGAATATGCTGCAGAAAAAGAATTCAGGAAAATCTGGTTGCTAAATGTGCTGAAACGTGTTTATAGGCTGACATAAATTACTGAACAGTCAACATCCTGAGAGACGTCTACACATTCGTCCTTGGAAATGAATCAAGCGTGTAACGAGGATGCAGGAGCAGAGGTGTTGTAAAGTGACTCCAGGCTGTCTACGCTTACAGCCCAGTGGGCTTCGGGGGGTTGAGATGTGGCTTAAAGGTTGGCGTCACTACCCTCTTCATGTCTCCTCTTTCTCTTTGTGCAATAAAGGGCCTAAGTGGGCTCTGTGTTTCTCGCAGCTCCAGAGCTGAGGCAATGCTCTCAGTAATGGCCGTGTAGTATTCTCCTGATCCCAATCTGAGTTTCCTAACTTGGGCCTCAGTACAATAACTTATCACGCTCTTGTCTTTAAGCTTCCATTTATAATGACTTGAAACTTTCCTCTTTTCAACACATTCAAATTCATTTATTCCTGGCCCTGCACCTGCAGATCTCACGTTTCCCAGATTGTTGTTAGAGTCCCACCCAGTAACTCTACTCTAAACCAGTTGTTTTCCATCGCAGTCATTCACTCCATCACTCACAGCTGGCCACGTCAGCTTCTGGACCACATGCAAACTTTCGAGCACGTATTAATTCTCTGTTGCTGCATAACAGGGGTGAGAGATGGGGCTGAAATGGGGTGGGAGGAAAGATTCCTTGAAAGTCACTAGAGGGATAACTGTGGCTCCAGATTACTACCCTAATCCTCACCCTTCATTCCTCATCCCCATGCCAGCTCTAAGACAGGGTGTGGGCATCTTACCCCTGGGAAAAGCAGAGGGCTTCTTTCCAAAGGAATGCAATTAACCATCTGGGAAAGTTTAAGGCTTCAGCTGTGGGCACTGGGGGGACAATGCACAGGATTAGTTTGGGAGGGAAGAAGAAACAATTGAAGGGAAAGGCAGCTCACGCTCTCTGGATGCGGTAGCTCTCGCCGTCCCCTGAGAGGTCCTTGAGTGAAGACGGGAGTTCCACTTAGTAAACGGGAGTGACACCTCCCGAGGGGTACATAGGGGCGGCTGAGCCTGAATGCCGCCTCAGAGCGCTGCCAGCCTAGGGTCGGTCAGTGAATGGTGTTCATCCCAGGAGCCAGGCACGGTGCTGAAACAGGAGAAGCACAGTGGGAGCCAAGATGAAGCCGTCCTTGTCCTTGTCAGGCCAACCTGGGCCAGGCATGTTCTAAATTTCTGCACATAGGAACCCTGCGAGATAAGCCATCTTTTTACATCCATATCACAGATGGGGGAACCGAGGAGGCAAAGCACTGCTGAGCCACTTGGCCAGAATCGCGTGGCTAGCAAACAGCAGAGTCAAGATCTGAGCAGCGTGGGGAAGGAGGACCTGACAGTTACTTCGGAGTGGGCGGGAGTTATGAGGAAGTGCCTGTGCTGCGGACGCTCCTGACGAGGGACCCCAGTGTGAAGAGCAGGACGGGTGCCTGCTGCCTTCCTCTGTCCTTTTTAGTTGTCCTTTTCAGTGTCCCCAGTCGCTGTCTCCCTCTCCTCTGACAGACTTGCTCAGCTATAACCAGAGGTCCTGTGGGGTCCAGGAAAATTCCTCATCCCCTAACAAATCTCACTTTGGAACTCTGGTCTCTTCTCCCTGGTCAATACTTGATGGATTTCCTCTTGTTAAACTGCCATCTTCTTTACTTGCTCTTAGTTACTAGCTGTCTATTTCTTTAACTTACCCTATAAAATTAGTAATGCTTGATGATACCTCTTCACATCACATATGAGCTACTGACTGCCAGAAGGATGTGAGTTTCCAGGCCACACTGAAGTCGGCCAAGTTAGGGGAAGGAAGTGCACACAAGTCGGGCCGGGGGAAGAGAGCTACCGCATCCCGAGAGCGTGAGCTGCCTTTCCCTTCAATCGTTTCTTCTTCCCTCCCAAACTAATCCTGTGCATTGTTAAGAGGCTACGACTTTAGGTTTATAGATCTTGAATTGCCTGTGGTCAGTTCAGCAGATTTTATAGCAAATGTAATGTATTTTTTTTCTCTTAATAATCAGGAAACAGCACATGTAATAAGAGATATCAAGTAAACAGACTGAAAGAACTGGTTTGACATAAAGTGGTACTTCCCATGCAATGCAAATGAATAATTAAAATTTTCTAAGAGCAGACCCTGCTGTTAAAAAAAATGAGTCTAAGAGGGGCTGGCCCCGTGGCTGAGTGGTTAAGTTCGCGCGCTCCGCTGCAGGTGGCCCAGTGTTTTGTTGGTTCGAATCCTGGGCGCGGACATGGCACTGCTCATCAAGCCACGCTGAGGCAGCGTCCCACATGCCACAACTAGAAGGACCCACAACGAAGAATATACAACTATGTACTGGGGGGGCTTTGGGGAGAAAAAGGAAAAAATAAAAGAAATCTTTAAAAAAAAATGAGTCTAAGAGAAATAAGGGATGTTAGTAGTATCTTTTGAAGAAAAAACAACTGCCTACACTAAAAAATATGCTTGCCAAGAAAACTTACAGAAGATTGCAAGTAAAAGTAACAACTGTCAATTACCTACATATATTGATTTAGAATTCAGAAACAAGCATGGAATCATAAAACATGTACACTGTAAAAATATCACCATAAGCATCTCCAACATAAGGAATATCATTTTCCATTGAGCTTTGAAGAAATGAATCTATTCTCTTAGGCAGAGAGGAAAGACTGTGTTCTACGGTGGAAGCGGATGTAACCTGGATGGAGACATCCCAGCCCTCTTTCTAGGGCTACGCATCGTGGTCCAGAAAGCGCTGTGTTTAAGAGTTAGGGAAACGCGTTCTGGTTGTGTCTCAGTCGGTACTTACTCTGACATTAAACAAATTGTTTAACATTTGTGGGCTTTGGTCTCTTCATCTGGACAATAAGACCATTTAATTACATGACCTGTGAAGCCCATTCCAGCTATGAATCTGATAATCCTATCAGATCAGGGTCCCACCCTTACGACCTCATTTAACTAAATTACCTCCTTAGAGGTCCTGTCTCCAAACACAGCCACACTGGGAGCTAGGGCTCCAACATAGGAATTTGAAGGGGACACACCCAGTCCATAACAGATAGATTAGATGGGTAGGTAGGTAGATGGATGGATGGATGGATAGAGAGATAGATAGATAGATCCATCTCTCTCCCTGCTCTTCCAGGCTGACCCCTAATCTTCCCTTGTGCCTCAGCTCAGCCTTCACACATTAGTGAAGCCGTCTTTGCCACCATTTCGGCTGAGGCCTGCCCCTGTGCCTCTACGCCTCCAGCATGGGTTACTGAGGCTGTGCTGTAGATACATTGTTGGTAGTTGGGTGTGTCTCCCCTTCTAGTCAATGGGCTTCTTGAGGGAAGACATACTGACTCATTGTTTAACCCTATCCCTGGTACGGGTTAGGTACCCACAGAATATTTAATGATCAGATGAATGAAAACACATGGGTCACAGAGTTAGACAAACGTGTGGCATCCCTTTGCCACTATTTCTTAGTTGGGTGACCTTGAGCTAATTTTATTTTTTAAATAACCCAAATCTCAGCTCACTGTCTATAAAGTGAAGACAATGCTATAATAGTAATTTCCAGGGCTGCTGAGGATTAAGTGAAGAGTACATGAGGGTGCCCGGCACCATGTCTGCTAGACTGTGGGGCTCAGTATGTGCTACTTCCCCCCTCACCCCCACAAATCAGAGATGGAATTAGTCATCAAGTGGGGACTGAAGACACACTCACAAGAGTACAAAGATCAGTTCTTATTCGAATTTAGTAAAAATGAACAGATGTATTCTCACTAGCTATAGCTACTTTACGGGGGGACATAATTCCATATTTGATAATTTCAAGAACTGTGCTAGTTTGTTGCCTTAAGAAATAACAGCTTTACAGGCAGCAAAGATGAACTTTCTGGTAGTTATAAGTGCTCTAAAGCATCACTGTTTGTTGCTTCTAGTTAACCCAGCCGACGGAGGCACACCCCAAAGGAGTCTTCCTGGAGTGACTCAAGATTCCCACATCGCATTTTTAAATGCTTGTAAAAATGAACATCCCAAAGGGGCAGATTTTTAGACACTGAAGGGTATATGAACGGTGCACAGCACAAAATGGAGGAGGGATTTGGCACCTATCCAACAGGAGCAGCTCTCGACGCTGAGCACGAGCAGCAAGCAGGGCACAGGACTTCCTTGACGGAGGGTCTGGGGGGCCTGCCACCTCCTCCTCTACACCCCTCTAGTGCTAATTCCAGTTCCTGTCACAAGTACCGGAAACTCCATCTGGGACAGCATGGCGACTAGAACCAATGATACTCTTGTATATTTGAAGGTCACCAAGAGAGTAGATCTTAAAGTTCTCATCACAAAAAAAATAAATTGTAGCTGTGTGGTGATGAATGTTAACTAGACATTGTGGTGATCATTTTACAATATATACAAATACAAATCACGATGTTGTACACCTGAAACTAATATAATGTTATATGTCAATTATATCTCAATTAAAAAAAAAGAAACTCAGACAGAGAGTGAATATTTGGGAAGAACCTGCAGGAAGCCCAGACAACCAGGAACAAAGCAAGAAGGCCCACTAAGACCCTACCACCAAAAGTGCCTCCTCAGCATTCACCGCTGGACACTGGCCACGGCCCAACTAGACTCTGGACCAGACCTCAACCCCTCTCAAAACTGACATCTAACCAATCTTCAGGCCTCTCCTCAAGAATTGCCTGTGCTTTTAGGAAGCAATTAGCGATTATTTTCAGCAAAACCTATTTGCTGCCTGGGGTTCTGGCTTCCTCAGATGAAAGGAGGAAATAGTTCCCTTTTTATGGGTGAAAGGGACCATGTCTCCCACCTATTTTAGGAATCCCTCAGAATTTAAAGGACATTTGGCTGCTGGGTAGCCAAACGGCAACTGTCTGTAATGGTACCTGCCATCCTCCTGTTTTACAGTTGAGGGAACTCGCCAAGAGAACACGGTAGGTGGTGGAGGTCCATCTGACGTCTCAGCTGAGCATTTTCCACTGCACTCACTGACAAATCAAGTTTGATTTTTAAAAATTGGTTAAGTTTATCAGCTTCCTGCCAAATCACTTTTATTATTCTATAAGGATATTGTCTAAGATAAATAATTGTTATAATTCTAGCCACTTACCTGCTTTTCTTTTCCCTTTTAAAGGCATTTCCAGATACTATAAAATCTAGGAGTCTGTATCTTCTTCTCCATCCAAGAATAAATCACAGAGACAATACCCTGAAGTTACATGAAAATACACAAGCTGAGGTTCAGCCAAAGAGCCCGACTCCCCCAGAAGCGACTGTGCTCATGCGTCAGGATGCTTTATTACACGGCCGAGTGAAGCCAGGTACCTCGTCCTCTCAAGTATGAAGATCATTTAAATGGATGGCTGTATGGGTGACTGCAATCGCCGAAATCTGGGATCAATTATGGAAGTTAGGCAATCCTGAAATTCTATTTACTACCTGATACAGGTGTTTCCCTTCACTTTCAGATTTCAGAGTCAGCTGGAAAATTTATTTAACTCTCTCCCAAGATAATCATTTCCAGGAGTAATTTTTCATGCCAAGACTTTGCAGCCATTTGTGTTCTGCTGCAGACCTTGCCACTGCGAGGGGAACCAAAGTTCTGAAAGAACCTGCTGTGAGAAACAACAGGGCGGCTCACTCAGACCCCCTTCAACCTTATCTCCTTTTCTGTCTTGATGATAGGTGCTAAAAAGTTAAAAATTCACCTTTTCTGACTGCCTTGCTACTACAAAAGGTGACCCTATGACACAGTTCAAGGCAGAGATATAAGCAGAAGACTTCTGTGATGTCCAATACCATCTCTGATTTCCTGGTACAGACACCGCTCCTTTCTACCGCCACTTTCTCTTCTTGCCTGGATTGTAGACATGTGGACAGGAGCTGCAGCAGCCATTCAGGGACCATGAAGGAGGAAATCAAGAGAATTGAAAGAAGTGGACTCAGATAAAACTTCAGCCTCTGAACCACCGCCTACTCTGGACTTGCTTCATGAAGCAAAAATAATAATGATAATAGTACGAGTAAACTCATATGTGTTTAAGCCTCTGTTATTCACAACCAAAAGCAACCTTTCCCTTTTAAGTCTGATAAATGAGAAGTTATTAATCTTCCCTGGAGGGCACACAATACCTCGGGGGTTGAGATTAAATGTTGTCCTATGATGACATGACAGTGTGATGGTTTCTGCCTAAACCAGTAGTATGGACTTAAAAGGCACGTACGGATCCCCAAAGCAAAAAGTCATCTAAACCCAGCGTATGTATCTTAAATACTACTTTGAATTAAGGCCCTAATCTCGATCAGTTAGATTTATTTTGAAAACTGGTCTAAAGCCATCAAAATCTGCTCATTGAGCAAAACAACCTGTTGTAAGATCATTGTTCATTATTTAAACTCACTTTTTAATACTGAAAAGACCTTTGGCCTATAAAATTAAATATTCTATATTGCTTTCTTTGATCCCTTTCCTAAACAACAGTTCATTGGTTTCTTGATATTGGTGGAAGAAAATCCAGTTCCTTGCCGTGGCCTAAAAGGCCTCATGTGAACTAACCATCTCTCCAACCTTATTGAATACCTTCCCCCGTCCCAGCCGTGTCGTCCTTTCTGTCCTCAGGTCTGAAAGTCCCTACCCTCCCTGGGATTTTGCCTCAGCATTCTGTCCCCGCATCCCCCTAATGACAGGTTCTTTCCCCTTCTTCAGGCTTTGGTGTGAGTATCGCCTCCTCAGAGCAGCCTCCCCAACCACCCAAGTACAGCAGCCTCAATACACGGTTCCTTCCACTCACAGCACCTTCCAAATCCACCATTTTATTCATTTCCCAATGATTTGTTTGTTTATCCGTCGTCTCTCCTCATTCCATTACAATATAAATACATGAGGACAGAGTTAGCCTATGTCCTTGAAAATGTAAAGTATAGATCAGAACATGAATTGTTTAACGGGTTATTTCATTCTTCAGCCAGACGTTTCTCAGCATGTCAATAACATCTCCAGTTACCTGTCTTTGAGATCATGCATGAAATCAGCAAGAATGGTAATAGCTAGTGGCAAGGTGGCTCTTCCTATGTACCAGGTAATGTCAGCGCTTTATATGTATCAACTTATTTTATCTTCACAACAATTCTCTAAGGTAGGTACTATCATTATAATCCCATTTTATAGATGAGAAAATGAGAAGACTGCTAAGGTTGCCCCAGTGGTAAGCGGCAGAGTTGAGGTTGACACCCAGGCCACGTGGCCCCAGAGTCCTTCCTCACAACCATGCCCCTGCTGCTGGTGTAGTCTCCCAATAATAACTCCCTTGCACTGCTGTAGTGCTTAGCTGACTATGAAATTCTCTCATATGTGTTATGTTAGATGAATAAGGTTAAAAGTTTGCCAGAGATGGTGTTAATAGTCTTGTTCTACAGATGAGAAAACTAAGGTATGGAGCTATTAAGTGATTCACTCAAGATCATAGCAGCAATTGGTGGAAGTGAGATGGGCCCTGAGTCTGATTCCTGGTCCAGTCTCCTTTACTTGGCACCATGCTGCCCATGGGCAGAGCACAAATTCCATATGATGAGTTATCCCCCATCAGAGTCCCTTAAAGAATCCTTTTCCAGTGGATGTTTGACTTCTCTCCTATATTATGATAGTCAATAGTGTATATTTGCTCATGTGTGGGACCTTAAAAAGAATCTTCTAGTAGCAGTTATGTCACTACATGCTTATGTGATATCACCCCAAACATAATGACTTTCAACATGAATGTGAAAGCAATGGGAAGCTGTAAGACATTTTACAAGCATGAGTATATTAGAAGCCACTTATTTTACACCACTAATTATTTCAGTGTATAACTGTCCTCTATTGCCATTTACAAATTCTTAAGAGCAAGAATTGTGTATAATGCTTGTTTTTGCTAAGAGGTCAAGACGTGTTCATTGGTGCTTATTTAGAAAGGCAAAGAAGGCAATTTCTACTTGAGCAAGTTTTTTCTTCTTTTATAAATCAGAGTCAACAATCCTAAAGGATTTGAAGGATTGTAATTTCTCATACATTAATGCTGTCAAACAACAAATAGTTGCCAGGTGCCTGCTGCAGTTCAGCCCCGTGCCAGGCACCAAGGAATACAAAGGAATGGAAAACATGGGTCCTACTCACAGGGAGCTAACTCTCAAGCTGTGGAGACAAAGTTAAAGGACTTGAAACAATCAGGGAGCAAAATGAGACAACATATAATTTATAGTGGATGCTGTGGTATAAGGAAAGGAAAAGGAGAAATAGAGGAAGAGACCTCATCAACGTACATGCTACTTTCTGCATATGGACCTACAAGATATGCATAAATTGGTATTTTCAAGCTTCAAATATATATAGCAATGAGTCAGTGACTCAGATGGGGTGGACAGTAAGAATAATGTCTGCCTATGAGATGGGTATATATTTGAACAGAGTGTGTGGGCAGGAGGATACGGGAAGGGTCTGATCCTTTGACTACAGACTAAAGAGCAGTATCCTGAGAGTCTGGTGGAGTGTGAGCAATCCCACGTGTGCAGTACTCTCACAAAGGCCCATCCTTAAAGTCTGAATACCTCCCAAGTATCTTCTCCTTTGTTTTATTGATTTGTGAATCTCATAGTCAAATACATATTTGAGCTCAAATATTTTTAAAATATAAAGCCACATGTGTATTGAAAGCTAAAATCTATAGAATTGGAGACTGAGTGAGGAAATGAGAAGGAAAGAAGAACTCAAGATGACTCCCTGCTTTGGCCAGCTAAGGAGGTAGTGGGGCCATTTCCTGAAATAGGGGTATGATTAGAGGAGTTGAAGGAAATGATGAGTCCTGTTTAGTTTGAAATGCCAGAGGACATCTAGCGGGGATAAACCAGAAGGAGGAGGGAACACTGCCCTGAGGCTCAGGAAAAGTGACAACATTAGCATATTGGTGGCAGTTGAAGTCATAACCATAACTCACCCACAGAAAGTCTATAAGGTTGAAATTTTAAGGAATGAAATATTTAAGGGAAGGCATTGACAGAGAAAGCTGAGACGTGGTAACCAAAGTCGTAGCAGGCAGCCAAGAATGAGCCAGTTGATGAATAAAAAGCACAAAATAGAAAGAGTTTTAGAAAGGAGAAATCTATGGGATCAAACATATAGAGATCAAGTGAGGCAAGGACTGAAAACTGCCCACTGTGCAAGACAGAGGAGAGATGATTAGTGACCTTGGCAAGAGCAATTTCAGTAGACGGAGACAAAAATAGTTAGATTGTGAGTGAATGGAGGGATCGGGAATTTAGACCTACCTTCCTAAAGAACACAACTAGAAAAGCTGACCAAAGTACACTGAAAATCTGCTTGAAGGCATCAAAACACTAATAAGATAGTGAATCATTGGGTCAGTATCTGGGGGAAGCAGACCTCAAGGGCTGAGGCCAGTGTGTAGGGCCACTTTTCTCCTAGAGGCATTTGCTGCTTCCAGAGAGTTGAGGCTGAGAACCTGAGAGCCTGAGCAGAGCTATTACAGCCATGAGAAGATAGGGGGACACAGATTGGGGTTGAGGGGTTAACTTTGAGCAAGGACACCCAAAGGCCATCACTCTAGGAACAAGAGTGAACCAGTCATAGACAGGCCCTTACAAGGACTGCGACTCAGCTTAGAATCATCACAATCTCTTAGATTAAGGTTGCTGCAGGCAGAAGCAAGTGTAAAGTTTCTGTAGAAAAAGATATTATCATCTTAAGTGTCAAATTTTTCTATAATTTTGCTAATACAGTGCCTAGAACTTAATCAAAAGTAGCTAGATAGTACATATGTTCACCAAAATACACATACAAGGATGTTCTTAGCCACACTGCTTGTTAAAGCCCCAAGCTGAAAACTATGACCAGTAGAAAGCTAAGTAAATTGTGGCTTAATTACACAATGGAATACTAAATAGCAGTGGGAATGAACAGACCACAGCTACTATGTGAAATAGTATGGATAAAGCTCACAAATATAATGTTAAGTGAAAAAAAGCAAAATTAAAAAATATATACTTTATTATCTCATTTCTATAAAGTCTTGATCTAGGTGAAAGTCACATAGATATGTTTAGTTTGTGGAAATTTAACATGCCATACACCAATGCCCTTTTCTGTTTGAGTATTATACTTCAATAAAAAAAATTTAAATAACAAAGTATACAAGGGGATAAAGCAACATGATTAAATTCCTACTAAAAAATGACAATATTTGCACTCAGAGGCTGCAATCAAATATTTTTGTTATCAGATACAGATTTTAAAATAAGGTTTTATGTTGGAGATAAGAGATAAAACTGAGAATTTTTGTGGAGTTCTAGAAACTATACAAAAAAAGAACAAAATAAGAATTCTAGTCTGTAAAATATAAAAATTAAAGAGGAATTCAATGACTGGATTTAGCAAGAGATTAAACACAGTTGAAGAACAAATTAGTGAACTGGAAAGTAAGTAAAAAGAAATTATTCAGAATGAACTACAGAAATTCAAAAAAGACAAAAAATACAGAAAAGAAGGAAGAGACATAAAAGATACAGTGAGAAGTTCTAACATGTGTAAGTGGAGTCCCACTAGGCAAGACAACAGAGAGTGGGTTTAAAGCAGTATTTGAAGAGGCGATGACTAAGAGAATGTTCTAAAGCTGATTAAAAACATCAAGCCAAAAACTCAAGAAGTACTACAAATCCCAAACAGGATAAACAAAAAAAATTTTTTTCAACACATCATAATAAAATTGCCAAAGACAAAGAGAAAAATCCTAAAAGCAGCAGGGGGAAAAGACTGATCATCTTCCAAGAAGTCACAGTTAGACTGACAGTTTAGTTATTAATATAAGAATTGGCAACAGAGGCCAGAGAAAATGAAATACTGTATTTAAGTGCTAAAAGAAAATATCTGCTAACCTATAATTCCATATACTATAAAAACAGCTTTCACAAATGAATGTAAAATGAAAACATTTTCAGACAAACAAAACTGGAAAATTTGTCATCAGCGGACCCACACTGAAGAAAAGACTAAAAGATGTTCTTCAGGCACAATGAGGATGTTCCCAGTGAGAGATCAGGGATAAAGAATAAATGAAAAGGGACACTGGGTTCAGCAGGGTTCTGTCTGGATAGGACCCATCTCTCCTTCCTTGGTTGTTAGTCATGCCTCTGCCCTCCTCAATTGTGTAGGGCAAACGGTGACCAAGCTGGTCTTTCTCAGCCTCTACCTTGTGCTGCTATGGATTGTCAGGAAAGCTTCCATCATACAGTCAAACATATGTCCAAGAAAAATTTTGAGTCTCTAGAATGGTTCAAGGCAGTTCCAAGACTCTAAATAAGGGTGATTTCCTTTGGGAACAAGTAAATACCTCTGCAATTCCAGTCCCATTTTATTGGACAGGCTGTGAGCAACAAAGTTGTCTGCCTCTGCCAGCGTGAGCCTCATTCCAGCCCCCTGGGTCACTGGGGAGGAGACCCTGCTGAAGCTACTGATGATGCCCAGGAGGCCATCATGCCAGATGCCAAACACCTCAGTAAAGACGTTGGTTTTCTCAAGCATGTCTAGCTGGATCTGTGCCTAATGCAGCTGGTTTCCCTCGCTCTGCAGCCCAGGATCCAGTCCCAGCTGTTGTGATTTAAATTCCCCATATTCCTTCCAGTACCGCTTTTCCTCCTGGTTCAGCTTTGCAGTTTCTACCTGAACCTCTCAAAATTGCCTGTCACTTCTTTTTACAGTTTATTTCTGCTTACTCCTGGTCCTGAATCAGCCTCACTCTCTCAACTGCATCCGTAGACTCTCCTTTCCCTACTCACTCAGCTCCTTGATTTCCCAAAGGCATTTCCAGCTCTGATACTCATCTTCGGTGGCAGAGAGCTGGGTTTCCAGCCACTGTAAAAGGTTATCAGAGCACGCCTCACAGACTGGATCGTTCACATCTCTCTAACTTCATAGGAAGTCAAAATGCTCCCAATGACCTTCAGGGTAAAGCTGAGGATATCGATGGTGCATACCTCTCTGATTACAGTGGCACTGTTGAGAATTCCTCAGACATCATCCCCCATCCCCATCCCAGAGGAGTCATCCGAGGCCTGACCCTGTAGGAAACCGACTTCTCCTCGGAGTTAGAAGCCCCTGGAGCTGGGGTCATTCTACAGGGTCTTCTCTGACTTCTCCTGTGCTCACTAAACCCCAGAGATGGGAGCTCCTCACAGATGCTGACATCAGGCTCTTGCAGCCCACATCCAGTTTCAGTGTCTGGCTAGAGCACTGGCAGGTGCCGTGCTCTGAGGACATGGTGGTGCTACCGGACTCCTGCGATCTCCCCTTGATCTCAAGCCTCCTCTGTCTCCTCAGCTCCTGACCTTACCTCTCCTTCTAGAACGCTGAACTTCCGGAACTGCAGTCTTACAGATATTGTCTTAACACGCTCTCTTACAGCTGTCACTGCCTTCCTGGGTCTCTACACTTTTATTCCCTCCTTTACTCCCTCTAATCCAGGGGTCTTTCTAGAAGGGAAATCTGATTATGTCACTGGCCTTAAAACTTTCCCTGACACTCCTTCTTGAACCAGGATGACCTTATTCCTACAACGGACCTCTGTGCTGGTACTCCCAGTATCTGCCTTCCCAGTGTCCTCAGGTTAAAGTCCAGTTTTTGTCATACAGACCCCTGCCTGCCTTTCCAGCCGCATCTCTTAGCATTCTTGGCCTCTCCACTCGCAGCCTCCTCTGTCTCTGTCTCACCCATACGGCATTGCCTTTCAGTTCTTCCAGGACTCCATAGAGCCATCAATCTGGAGCACTCTTTCTTCTCAGCCTGGTTAACTCTCACTAATCCATAACTTAGATGTCGCCTCCTCCAGGAAGTCTTCCTTGCCCTCTAAATCTGCTTTAGGTACCAACTCGTTCTCTTACAGGACAGTGTGATTCCCTTAACAATGAATTTTGTAAAAGAAAGGGAGAAAAAAGATTGATGGGAGGTAAAGAAGCAAAGGGGCTAAGTCTAGAATCTGTTTTCTAAAGAGTAACTATAAAAGGGTGGGGGCACTAAAAGTAAATATGAGGAATAGAAGATAACAGTCGCGGCAGATGGAAGTTACCACGGGAAAGTGCTCTTAGTGAGGGCAGCAGGTCCCTGAGGAGAGAGAGGGAGCAGACCCAGAGCTCAGACCACAGGGTTGGTCTTGGATAATTCTAATAGCTAACACTTACTGAGTACTCACCACACAGTGGATGCTATTTTAAGTTGTTTACAGATGAAGGCACAAGATCACACCGCTGAAGATTACACAGCCTGTAAGTGCAAAGTCAGGACCCAAATCCAGGCAGCCTGGCTTCAGAGAAAATGTCCTTAGCCACCCTGCCAAAACGGATTTAAGGAAAGACATTTCCCTCTTTAAAGCTGAGGGAGGATATTGATCTGAAGTTTATCTAGATAATGTGGGGTGAGGGAGCTGGTCCCTGCCTGATAGCGCTGCTTTTTCAGGGAGAAATTGATGTCATCTACTGAGCACAGGGTGGGGAGGAACTTGGGGACATAGAGAACACTGGGGTCCCTGCTGTGTTATTTGAGGGCATCTTATTCACAAGTGTGTCTCTTAGACCCAAAGTGTGGTCCATGCACCAGGGCTGGTTTGCAAACGATTTCTTGCCTTTCCCCAACTTATTCAATACAGAAGTTGAGGGCAAACATTTAGAGGCTTCTATGGCAGGTTGACATTGCTGCATAGCCAAGTGCGTGAGGAGTGGCTCTGCCTCCTTAAAGAGGATACGATGAGATCAAATGTCCTAGAACTCGTGTGTGTGGCAAGAATATTGGCAATTTAAAAAACAATAACAAGAATGATAACCAGATCGTTTGAGATGCACTGATTAAGGAGAGAAGGAAGGCGTAAAGCTTGGAGGATTACCAAGCTGACTGATTCCCATGGTAATCCCACATGACTTCTAACATCTGAACTACCCTCCATGAAGGGAACACAACTTCTCTGGGAATGGCTCTGCCCGCTCTGGGGAATGGTGTGAAGGAACAGGTGTGAGTCATGTGGAAGTCCTGCTGGGAAATCCTGCTGTGTACCCTGGGAGATGCCTTACTGCACCAGAGAGCCATAAAGAAGAGTGCCCGGCCTCAGAATGAGAAGACTTCCTTCTAGTTTCAGCGTTGCTTCAGAAAACCTCTGTAATCTTGAGAACATCACTTAATCCCTTTGAGCCTCAATGTACTCACTTGAAAAAGAAGAGGAGGAGGAAGAAGGGAGAGAAGGGTGTTGCCCTGGATAACCCCTAAGGCTTCTTCAAGCTTTCCCATTTTATTACTACGCGTAGGGGCAGTAGCGGCGTGCCCCTTTAACAGCCATGTGTCCTTGAGGCTTCTTATCTGGGCTACACGCCAACACTCAAGATGATAGCAGTCCTGGACTTGGCCAACCCAGCTGCTTTCTTGTGGGATAATTGGCACAAAGACCCTCAAGGTCTTGGGGGAGGGGGGGTGCTGTGGTCCTTGGAATGCAGGTCATACAGGAATGATCCCCCTTGGCAAGCACGCAGCCTTTGTTCCTCTGCCTACTTAAGAAGCTTGTCTCAGGGGCAGTAGCGGGTGCGTGTTGCTGTCCTGCCAGCCACCACTGGACCTTCCCTGTAAGTTCACTGCCAATAAACCCATATGTCTTGTTCGCTGTCTCCGGGTCTTTTCTTTGGTCTCTCGGCAACCTATCCCACACTGCTCACCCAGACGGGTGTGTGGCAGAACACTATGAATAGCTAGTATTCTACACCCAATCACTCTGAGAAATTCCACCCACAAACACTAAAGCGCATTTAACCTGTAGCTTCTCAAGCGAGTGTCATAGGAACACGAACCATAAATAGCTGTTGTATCAGGTAGGGTCCCACCTAAATAGGGTACGTATGGTCCTGACAAGTGAGTTGAGGAAATAGCAAAGACTTTTTCTAATATTTCTTGAATTCATAGTCAAGAGTGCAGCATGCAAATTTTTTGTCTTCCATTGGAGATAGTGTGCTTCTAGTGGGTTTTGCTCACAAGTCCTGCTTATATTTATACATATATATTTTTAAACTCCAGTGAAAATAATCATCAGAAAAAAATAATTGCCCCATGTCCTAAATTCCGTGTCTAATGACTGCTATATTAAGCCCTGCTTGTCTCAGCTCTTTAAGAACTAGAAGCTAAACATAACATTCACTTAATAAATACAGGGTGCAGTCACTTAAATGTATAGCATTTTTGGCTTAATGATGGTGTGCAGGTTTTTCTACACCCTACTTCATCTGCTGCCCTGTGAGTTGACAGCTAACCCCATGTGTGTACTTACATAGGAACTGAAGGTCTCTGAGGAGCATGCATTACCCTCATCATGAAGAGTCAGACACTCAAAGACCAAACTTGGGTCGGAGCCCAGACGCTTCTGTTTTGGTGAGGATGTTTCATTGTCTTCCGGTTGGACCTAATAGAGTGTTAAGGTTTAAATGCTTCAGAGTGGTTCTTACGGCCTGTCCTGTGTACCTCCTGTTTTACTTGATTTAGCTGAAAGAATTTCTCCAATTGAATTGTGATGAATAGCAACCCAAGATTGGTTACTCCAGAACAAAATAACAAGCCCTGAAGTGAAAACACGTCCCTTTGCAATCCTATGTCTGGGCAGGTGTTACTAAAACTCTGGTTTGCATTTAAATGAGATGCTAATTTAATGCCTTTACATAATTTTTATGAGAAAATAATAACCCTAGGATTTTAAAGATCATTTTCCAATCTGTGGTTTAACATTTGCAGACTTGTACAAATGCTATTTTGCTGCCAACATCTGGTCAATGACATACTGCTTATTTCCAGATATGCTATCAAGCACAGTTTTAGATAAGAAAAGATAGATTATGTCCATTCTCTTTTAATTAAAGCAAATTCCACAGGTTTTGCTCAGTAACCATCCTAGAATAGCTGAAATACTGTTAATGAAAATAAATTAAACGTTTTTGCCGTTTACTTTTCTACAGATTAATGTTAATTATACTTAAATGGAAATGTCTCTGCTGAGAATTTCTTCCCTGAAAACATATTATCTTTGAGAATTTTTTTATTTCTGGTTTTACTTAGATAATCAGAAGGTTAAAAACCTACTAGACCTTTCAGTATAATTATAACAATGACTCAATATATTTAATCTGAGATTTTGGTTTTACCAAAGCAAGAGAAACAAATCCTAGTTCATTTCTAACCATTGAATCTGCAGCCTTCATGGTCCATTGTCCATCATTCCTTTATTTTATTGAAGTATAGTTGACATAAAATGTGTTATTAGTGTCAGGTGTACAACATAGTGATTCATCATTCATTTACATTACAAAATGATCACCCTGATAAGACTAATAACCGTCTGTCACACGCAAAGTTATCACAGTATTGTGACTCTATTCCCTGTGCTGTACATTACATCCCCATGGCTTATTTATTTTATGACTAGAAGTTTGTACCTCTTCATCTCCTCCACCTATTTTTACCATCCCCCAACCCCCTCCCCTCTGGCAACCACCAGTTTGTTCTCTGCATCTACGAGTTTGTTTCTGTTTTGTTTTTTGGTTCATTTGTTTTGTTTTTTAAATTCCACATATGAGTGAAATCATATGATGTTTGTCTTTCTGTATCTGACTTATGTCGCTTAGCATAATACCCTCGAGGTCCATCCATGTTGTCACAAATAGCAGGATTTCATTCTTTTTTATGGCTAATATTCCATTGTGTATATGTATATATATATATATACACTACATCTTCTTTATCCATTCATCTACTAATGGAACTAGATTTTCACATTGTTGATGAATGTTACTGTTTTTCTCTTCATTTTATTTTTCAGTTATTTCCTTACTTGACTTTCCCTTTTCAGTATTTAGTTTTCCTGAGCTGCCAGCCCTGAAGATCTCCTTTTTACCTCACTTAGCTCCTTTAAAAAGTTTAAAAGGATACCTTGCGGGCTGGAAGCCCAGGAAAACTAAATACTGAAAAGGCAAAGTTGAGTAAGGAAATAATTGAAAAATAAAATAAAGAGAAAAATGGTAACATTCATCAACAATCTGAAAATCTAGTTAATTTTCTTTCTAAAACTTTTCTCTTTGGTCTCAAATACATGGCCATAAAGTCATTTTGAACATTTCATGACTAAAACTCAAAATCTATGTCCTTTTATATTAACTTAGAGCAACACAGAGTTGAGCTCTGTTTGGGCTACTGAATTTGCCCATTGTGTCACAGTTTTTCAGAATTTTGATTACCTATAATGGCCATATTTTAAGGGGAAAGTTTTGTAAACTAAAGATGTCATATCATTTGAGTATCCCAAGTTCTCCTTTGCCCCCTGGAATAAGGAGGTGGATTTTACCAGACGGAAAACCTAGAGCAGCCAGAGACAAGTTTGCTGTTTCAGCAAAGGTCACACCATCGGTGACAAAGCTAGGGCTAGAAAACCAAGTTGTTTCCTCACTCACATATATTTTCTGCAGACTCCTAGGTTTTGGCTTAAAATCTCCTTTCAGGTTTCAAGACAATTTAGTGGGCATTTAATGATGATAAAAACGTATGCCATCATGATAAACAAAAACGCACCGTGACTGTGCTCAGACAATCAAGCCGTTTCGGTGTTTGTGGCTCTCCCTTCTCCTCTGCTCCCTGCAGAAAAGGAAGGCATTCAGGACCTTTCACTGACGCCGGGCCATCTGTCACCACTTCTGTTCAACTTACATTTCTAGAGCAAATCTTATTGAATACCTAAATTGTGCACCATTTCAAAGTTCATATTCATTCACTATCATCTATAAAAATATTGAAAGTTTACCTGTATTACAGTATAGTAAATTGTTTGATTTATAAAATTTAGATTGTTATCTAGGCAAAAAGACTCCCAATTTTAAAAAGGAGAAAAGGGGAGAGGTTTGGAGGAGATTGAAAAGATGAGCAAGGAGCAAAGTTAGTCTGTAGAATTAACTGAGAGAATAATAAAATGAAAAACACATCCTTTCCTCCCCAAATCCTTAATATCGACCTCTCTTCCTAATCACCTACTTCATTTAATAGTTTGAGTTGCTGCTCTTGCCTCTCTCATTTGCTCACTTTACTCCAACTGCAGCATCTTTTCACATTGTCTCATCGCTCTGCTGCTTCCTCATCCCTATTAAACATCCACTCACACCATCATTTAACAACAATTGAAGATGACTTAGTCGGAAGGAAATGCTGTGACTAATCCTTGAAAGCTGAAGCTGACCTCAAATCCCACCTCTAGTGCGAAACCATCTCTGGCTCACAAGGAGACGTATTGCTGCACCCCTTAAGGGAGCCTGGATGTAGAAAGAACATGCAAGACCAGGGGAGAAAGCTCCTTTCCAGCTGCACCAAAGAAGGGAGGGAAGGGGAGAGCCGGGGAGATGGTGGAAGGCTGAGCACCCCGTGGTTCGACCCCTAAATCTCCGAGGAGTTACGAAAATGGATGCAATGCTTGAAACCAGAGGATTTTTTAAAAACAAAAAGACTGATGAAAGGACTGGGCTTCGTACCCAAACTAATGTGGCCAAGACTGAGGCGGCACCTGTGGACCCTGTAGGAGTGAGGAGACGCAGAAGAGACACAAAGAACTAAGCCAAACCCTGGGCAGGCTCTGGGCGGGCGTCACAAGGTCTACAGCGTTGGGTTTGGGCCAGGTGCAACTATATCCGGGAGATGGAGGCTGGCGGTGGGTGGGACCCCTTTCCCAGCGTGGCACAGCTGCCCTTGTCACTCACAGTAGCCCAGGCTTCTCCCCTCCTTGTCTCACAGCCGCCTGTCGCTCTGTCTTTGCAGCTCTGTGCTCCGATGCACTTGCTCACGCTCCGCTTCTTCTTCTGCCTTGGACTGGAGACAGTAATGTGAGAGGGTCCTGCCAAGTGTGGGGAAAGGTCAGGCAGGATCAGGAGGAGAAAGCGACAGTAGAATCCAGAATCCTTCCTGGGTGCCTGCCCCGCTTGTCTCTTAGGACCCAGGCCCACTGACGTTGTGATTTACTTAACATATTTTTAGTTAATAATTTTAAGTACTTTAAGGATTTGTGTGTGTCTTCAGGAAAAAGTAAATAAATATATACACACACACATACGTAATACAATAGTAGAGAAATATGTTTGCCAAGAAAACGCCCTTTGAATTACCATTCATGAGTAAAGAAGGAATGAATAGCAAGATGTCACAGAGTAGCCAAGCCTCCGATGCTCCCCCCTTCACATCCTTCTAATGGTTCTCCCCATGGGCCCTTGATGAGTGACCTACCTCAGTCACTTCACACGTAGGTAGGGCTGTGTTCTAAGCCACGTGACCTGGTCCCTTAGCCAAGAGGTTCGGACCACGAAGACATTAGGTGAAGGATAATTAGTCTATGTCTCCCAGCCACCTAGAAAGCAAATGTGTAAGAAAGTTCTTCCTAAACAAACAAAAAGAGAAATGGAAGGGGGGATTAGATGGACCTATCAGAGGCCCTCTTACGATAATGGGAATTCAATTACAGAGAGGAAGGCGGGCAGCTGCTGGGCGCAAGAGAAAGTCAGAGCACCCAGGAACAGAAGTCGGTGCAGATCTCGCTGGGAAGAGAAGACTCCCGAAGGAGAAGGGTCAAGTGGGAGACAAAGAAAGATGAGTAAAACCCAAGATCGAAACTACACGGCAATGCATTTTGGGGGGGGCCTTGTTTACACCCTTGTCTTCAGTTCTTTCCTACATATCATGACGCGATGTTCTAGGTGGCAAATTGCTTCTGCTCCGTAAGCTACATATTTTAAGGAAGCGCAGTGGATAGACATGTATAGCATGACGAATGAGAGCCCCAAAAGTCCCTTCAAAACATGAACAGTTCGTTTACTTATTTCCATTGCTGCTGTTAATCTTACAGGGAAATAAACAACTTTATTTGAACATTTCTGAAGGTTAACATTTTAAGTAAGATGGTTTGTTCCTACTCAGTTTTCTATTACTGTGCCCACATGCTACACAGCAAAAGGATCTGTTTGTCCAAAACTGAATGATTGTTCCCACATTTAAATTATCTTCTTTGAGGGTCTCAGTAACTACTCCTGCAATATTGGTGGGTGTGTAGTGTTTTTTTGTACACAGGGGCTGCCTGCCCCTCTGTCCAATTGCTGATTCTTACACAGGTGTTTACTGAACACTCATATGTGTAAGGGGCTCTGCTCAGGGCTCGAGAGAAATTTCCCAAATTTATCTGATGTTAAGAATTATCAAAAAAAAACAGAATCATGCATACCACTTATTTTTAAAAACTTCTTGAGGCCCAATCCAAATTTGCTGAATCAGAATTTCCAGGCAACAAGGGTCCCAAATTATCATCTCCAGGGAAGTTGGAAAACATGGCTGTAGTGGGTAGAAAGCAGAAAGAAGCTCGGTTCCCAGAGTCCAGTAATGTGTGAGTGGGGAGAATGAGGTAAGTATATAAGAAGCTGCAGCATAAGGCACAGGGGGAAGAGATCACATGGTGGGGAGGGAGTTCTGGTGAAAGATGTCACAAACGAGGTGATGGATTTCACACGGCAGATACGACGGGCTCTCACTAGACCTGTGCAGACAGCAGCAGTTTGCATGTAGGAAAGTGTGACGTGTGCTTGGGAAATGGGTAGGTCATCCAGCCTCATTGGACTACAGCACATGAGTCTGGCCCTGAGTGAACAACAGAAGCGGTGGAGGAGATATTGCCCAGGGTCTTGAGTGTCAAGGTGAAGAACACCTTTTGATGCAGGGTAGTAATGGGATTAGATTGGTTCCTTAGAAATATTAGTCTGCCAGAGGTGATTAGAACAGTTTGAAGTAATTTAAGGCAGTAAATCAGAAGCCCCAGAAGGATCTCGTTTCAGAGGACCAGAGGACAGGAATGAGGGGGTGAGGATGGAGCGGAAAGGCCATCATTTATGGGAGGTCCCTGGAGCGACACTTGTGCTTCATCCTTGCTGTCCTGTTTCTTCCTTTAATGCAAATGTATTCATATTCACTCAACAAACATTTAGTGAGCACTCAGTATGTGCCAGACCGTTTGTGAGGCCCTCGTCCCAGCCTTCACCTCACTGCCAGCAGGCTCCCGTGGCAGGCAAGGAATCGTCAGCACCACAGACACTGAGGGGCTGGGGCAACGTTAGGAGACGGGAAGCAAAGCCTCTGTCACATTCTTGTTGTGAATTTACTGCATGGCTGTTTCCTACACTCTGACTCACAGTCAGGAGACAGTCTTAACTCTTTTCACTGAACACATTAGTCTCGATTCATCGGAGCTGGAAGTCAGGAGAGAAGACTCCCAGACCTCCTCCCTTGGAGCGTCTGTGGCTTGTGGCATTCCCAGTAGGACCCTACTGTCTTAAGACCAGTCTATAAGGCTGCTACTGACCTGGTCTGAACACTCTGGGCTCACGTCAACCACAATTGTGTTGAAATTCCCACGATCCAGACACGTTTCTGGACCATGCAGAAATGGGTTTTCAATCTCCATCTTCAAAACAATCAAACAAACAAAAGAAGTGATGGGTTGAGAACTCATTGAGCCCTACTTGTCATGAAAAACATTAAAGGCCGTAAAAGTCTGTACAAGTGGGTTTAAATACACACACAGTAGCTGCACCCGCTATTCCAACATATTTACACAGGGGTAGGGGGTGAATTACCAGTCCCCTCAGTTGGAACACCAGTGAAGCCCCTGGCTTGAGGTACCCTTGGGCCTGAAAAAGCGAGCCAAGGATGCAGTGGGGTCAGTATTCTCTGTTTCTGTCATTGTGCAGAGCTCACGCTGCTCCATCTCTCTGTCCCACACCTGCACACATCCCACTGATGTGCGCCGCTCCACAAAGACTCAGGATTTTCTCTACTAGAGTTGACAGGCTACCTGTATGGTGTTTCCCTCTCTGCATCCTGCTGTTCAAACTTCCATCCTTCCAGACTTAATCTCTGCAAATGTGAATAGATTCTTCAAAAGACCCCTCAAGATGCCCACTGCAAAGTACTTAACAGTGTCTTCCGCGTCCTTATCCAGCCAAGGTTTGTGTCAGAAAGCAAGACCTGCAGGCCTGGAGGTCACTGCTTTATGGTGGCCTCCTGGTCTCACCTAAGCAGCCCCTCTACCACAGCGGCCAAAGGGGAAAGCCGTCCCGCTGAAATCTAAGCGGACGGAGTGCACTGACCCGCCATTCCTGAGAGCATCCGGGTTGGACTTAGAGGGAGGGGTAAGCAGGTGAAGAGGGTAACTAAAGGGCACCTAGTAATTCCACAGACGGAAGAAAATGCCAAAACGTTTCTTTTTTATTTTCAAAGATTGGCACCTGGGCTAACAACTCTTGCCAATCTTCCTTTTTTGTTTTTTTTTTTTAAGGATTGGCACCTGGGCTAACAACTGTTGCCAATCTTTTTTTTTTCCTGCTTTATCTCCCCAAACCTCCCCTGTACACAATTGTATATCCTAGTTGCAGGTCCTTTTAGCTGTGGGATGTGGGACACCGCCTCAATGTGGCCTGACCAGCGGTGCCATGTCCGCGCCCAGGATCCGAACCCCTGGCCGCCACAGTGGAGCACGCGAACTTAACCACTCAGCCATGGAGCCGGCCCCCCACAACGTTTCTAATGGATTCTTTAGATAATGGAGATTTTTCTCTTTCTACTTTTCTACATGGTTCAAATTTTTAATAAGGCTTTACATCTTTATAATGAATGTATGTGTTTTTAAGAATCAGATTGTGCTAAAGGGATATATATTGATTTTTGCTTAAATATGCTTGAAGTTTATGGAAGAATACGCAAGAAACTAGGAATACGACTGCCCACGGAGAGGGAGCCAGGCAGATAGGACATGGTGGGGGTTACTGCATACTCCCTGTGTCCTTTGGAGTTTGAAACATATAAATGTATTAATTAGTCATAAAATTAGATTAAAAACCAAATCTGTTAGATAAGAAGGAGGATAATGAGGAGAGAATTCCTTCATCCGTCTAGTCCTTCCCCAGGCGCCGTGGACCGGATGCGCAGGGCACTGCCCTAACTAGACGCAAGCTCTCCCCAGGCTGTCCCCACAGCTCATAGCAACGCAGGCTGGCACAGGATGCTCCCAGAGCACCTTTCTTATTACTGCTTGAAAACCAGGGAAGAAAAAACCTCATGGAATTTTTATGCCACTGGTATATACAGAAATATTCATGCTTTCCCCTAAAGCTAAATTTTGCTTAAGGCAACTTGGCCCTGTAGAATTGGGCCAGGCTCTTTACAACTAAACAGGCAGCTGGGATCACACTGCAGGTGCTGGAGTCTGGGAGCACATGAGATGTGAGTTGACTCTCAGCTTCATCCCTCACTACTAGCTGTGCAGCCTTGGCTAAGTTAGTCAATATTTCTTAGCCCCGTGTTTGCAGAATGGAGATCCTAACGGTACCTATCTCATAAAATTATGGTGAGGATTAAATTTTAAATGTAAAAGCACTTTTCTAGTAGTCATTATTATTATCCAAAGAAGAACCCTGGTTTTTCAATAATAAAACTAGTCTACTTGAACCTCTCACAAGGTTTTTGTTAAAGAAAATAGGATTCGATTTCAGCTAGCTGATTCCCCTCTAAGCTATTTCTTTTTCCTCCTCCATCTTTTTCTCCCCAAAATGAACATTTGGCTGAAAGCTTAGCCAGAAAGCAGAATGGCTCCCAGGGAGATGTGGGGCACCTTCCAAAAATCCTTGATAAATATCTCTTGGCTTTATAACTCCACAGGCTTAAATCCTACTTTGTAGCCAGGGCCTAGAGCATCAGATTTCTTGGCAGTTTCAAGTCACATACTGTGCAGAAATCAATTTCTTTGGGGAAAATATAATACACAATGGAACAGGCTAAAATCCATGATTTTTATGCATCTCCTGCACAAAAGTTTTCTCATATTTTTTAACTTTACATTAAAAGAAGTCCATAGTGCCATGAAATAAAAGATTGATACATATTACCACATACCAACAAAAGCACATTTGCATAGCAAAAGAAAATAAGAAGAAGCAAAATCAAAAGACAAATAAATTGGGGCCAGCCCCGAGGGCATAGCAGTTAAGTTCGAGCGCTCTGCTTCAGCAGCCCAGGATTCGCCAGTTCGGATACTGGGCATGGACCTACACACCACTTATCAAGCCACACTGTGGCAGGCATCTCACATATACAATAGAGGAAGATGGGCATGGATATTAGCTCAGGGCCAGTCTTCCTAAGAAAATAAAATAAAATAAAATAAATTGAGAAAAATATTTCCCACTAATATAACATACAAAGCTAATCTTGCAAACAAATTGAGAAGAAAAAACTCAATCCAATAGAAAAACAAATCCAAAAGAAAAAGGGAAAGAATCTGAACAGACAGTTCACAAAAAAAAAGAAATGCAAATAGCCTTAACATGAAAAGATAAGCAACCTAAACTGATATGTCAACTTTCACCTAAGATATTGGAAAAAATATAAAAGTTCAATAATGTATGCTGTTTGGTGAGGCTGTGGGGAAAAAGTCTCTCTCACCCATCACAAGTGGCATATGAATTGGTAAACTGCCAATGGAGAACAATTTGGCAATATCTATCAAAATTAAAATTGCATATATATTTGACTCTGCAACTCCACTTTTGGGAACTTACTCTACAGAGATATTCAGACACCATTGAAATTAAGTATGTACAAGGTTATTGATTCATTATTGTTAGATTAGAAACAACCCAGACGCCCATCAGTAGGGAACTGGTTAAATAAAGAAGTTATGGTCCATCTATACAATAGAATCCTGGCAAGCTGTGTAGATGTGTAGATAGACAGGAAGATAAACATCAGAATTTTAAGACGGAAAGTTCTGTATGTACTAATATGGAAAGAACTATATATCTATTGTTGCATGAAAAGAAGGAAAATTTAGTAGTCTCTCTTCTCTGCTACTTTTTATGTAAAAAATGGACATACAATGAGAACCAATATCACTATTTGCTTGGATGTGCACATAGAAGTTCTGACAGATTATATATTGTAACTAATAGCAGTGATTGGCCAGGAGAGGATGGGAACTGAGCAGATGGGGGCAAGGATGGGAGGAGAGAAAATGCACATTTTTTTCCGTACTTTTTGGTTTTTAATTCAAATGAGTTAAGTTGAATTTTAAAAATTAAAATAAAAATTTAACTGCCATAGCCTTTTCTCTGGGAATATTCTTTCACTGTATTTCATAAATTATATTCAAACATGCCCCGCCAGGCCTGCCGTGAGCACCTGATGGATAGGTGACCGCTGAAGCTGCACTCCTGGGGTCAAGGCCGGTCACCGTATCAGAGAAACAAACCCAGGGGAGGGAGCTGGAGTGAACCGTCCTTTCTTCCACCAGGAACAGGCAGCCCCTTTGAAGCCACTCCGCATTTCTTCAAGATGAGAACTGTTTCAGGATTAAAGGCTGGAGGTTTAAGTCGGAGCACACCAAATGTCTGAAGAGTCAGCAGCTGAGAGGGCATCTCATGACCACGACAAGAGTGTCATTTGTAACAATGTGACTGGAACAAGGGGCATGGCCTTCTTAGAAGATTCCAGAATGTTCTGAACATCTTTTAATAACCCCACAGTTTTAGTGTCAGAATGGATTTGACTTCAATTCTCTCTCATGTTTAAAGCCTCCTTTTAAATCTTACGAGACTCTCAGGGGTACACGAGAGACTGCACAGTCTGGTGAGGAATTAAGAATCTGAACTCTGGAGCCAGGCTGCCTGGGGGCAAAGCCTGGTTTGAATTCTGACTGCCTGTGTGACTTTGGGCAGGTTACATTGCTCCTCTGTGCCCCAGTTTCCCCATATGTGTGTCAGGGTCACAATAGCACGTATCTCATAAGAACACCGGGAGGATTAAACTGGTAGCACAGGGAGAGCACTCAGAGAAAGCAGGCACGTGGGAAGCTGCAGGAGGCACTTCCTGTGCACAGGGGTTCAAGGCCCGCCCGAGCGGAGAGCTGGGTGACCAGATCAAAAGGAAGTCAGTACTGGAGGGGACGTGGTTCTGATGAAAGTGTCTGAACACCCTCCTTGTTTCACAGTGGTGAAAGCATTTGTTCACTGAATGCTTAACACAAAGATACCGTGCGTGGTGATAATACCCTATTTAAAGTAAAACCCTTAATTTCCTAAAGAAACATTGCTTCCTCCATTCTAGAGAGGTCATCACTGCTCAAGTTTGAAATGGAGAGTGGAAGAACAGCAACAGGGATGATTCAAAACAATGACTAATCCATCATCTTCTCACGCACTTGCCTCTGTGCACGGAGACTGAACGGGGATCTGAAACAAGACTGAGGACAGCTTCCTGTTTCGGACCCAGAGGAACTGAAAGGACCTGGCTGCTCAGGCAGGAGGTACTCAGCCTGTGGGTCCTCACCTGTGAGCACGTGCTCTGTGGTCTTTGTTGTCAGCATCATCAGCATTCCCGAGCAGCTGGCAATGCAGAGTCTAACGTTCAGGGTGGGATTTGACATGGCTTTTGGACTGACTATGAAGAAACATGGAAGGCCATTTTTTTCTTGAGCTTCTCAAAATACACAAAACCCTGACTCATACTTTCCACTAATTTTAATCATTCTTAAATGCAGTGTCTACAGTTTTTACTCTTACAACCTTTTACTCATGTAACGTCTTATACAAGTTATATTGTTACATGCAAGTTATAATAAAGTTCCAGCCAAACTAGTATATTAAAACTGCTATAGTGATACAATGAATAATGACGCACTCATATGGATGGGTAAAGTTATAAACAAAAGTTGCAAAAAAGTCAGAATATCATTTGGAAATGCACCGTAGCAGCTACAACATCAAGATGCTCTTCAGAGAACGATGCCTCTGAATGAACCCTGGCACCTTACACGATACTAATGATACCTAATGGAAAGTCATGTAAATGGCTCTACATCCTGTTATGTATCGAAGTCAATAATCAGAGACTTAGTATGGGAAACAAGTAAGTGGTTTTTAAATTATTGTGTAGGAGGATATTATTTAGATCTACTCTGCTTAGACTTTTTGATCAATTAACAGGTCACAGCCAAGCAGTCTCCATTATTCCAAGTGCTGCAATGAACCATTTCCCTCATTAATAAAATGCAGCAGGCCCAAGTTCGTTCAAGCAGCTGTCACATTCATCACACTTATATTTACAAATGACTATAATGATCACATAATGTTGTTATTATCACTTTTTGGAAAAGATCCAGGATTTGTTTTCTTAGATCTCATGTGGGTCCTTCCGTTTCAAATGTAGAATGTATAAAATATTTAGTGTGTTTCAACTGAGGAGTGGAAGTACATTTCACCAATTATTTAGATGTAATAAATATACAATAAGCCAGACATAGAAGCTCAGTCCTTTCAAGTCTCATTTATCACAATATAGAAAGATTATGAATGAGGACATGAAAGATTAAGATCCAAGGTTGGAGAAAATTCACTTGCTGTTAGACTTTCTAGTAGCTAATGGTCAGTATTTTCAAGCAATTTAGATAAATCCAGATCTCACAAGTGAATTTCCCTTCCATCCTAATGCTTGAGCCTAGGTGTGGGTACGGCTCACCTGCATTTCCTCCCCACCCAGCAACCACTTTCGGTTTCATCGTGTGGACTAAGTCTGAGTCAGATGATTCTCTGATTCAGCCCTCTCATAGCCACCTTCACCAGGAAACTAGAAATGCACACCATCACCACCTCACCCCCTGCATGGACATCTCTACAGCAGGCACCAACATTCCTCTTTCAACTAAGACAAAGAAACTGTGAAGACAGTGGAGCAATCCGAGTTGAAACCTTTCTAAGTCTTGAATCACTGTATCTTACTTAGCTTTAAATTATATTGTGATGGGCCTTTACACCTACAGTGTAAAAACAATAGCTTTATACTAGCAAATACACCAATTCAACAAAGGAGGAAAGAGGGCTCCAGTGTGGCTCGTGTGGGGGAAGCAGAGGGTGGTGGTGAATTCCTACCGGAATTATCAACATGTAAAGTCCTTCCCAAGTGCTGCTGTCTCTCCTCCCTGTTCTTTCTCCTCCCGTCAGCCCCTCAGCCACCAGCAGAGTTCTCTCATACTCTTCCATCTGTTCAGACAGCTGTTCAAGGAAGACTATTTTGGATTTATTGATTTCTTCGTAAATTAATCACTCTGCAACAAGACTATAGCAGATTAAATTATCCCATGCTTGTAGGCTCCTTTGATAAAAAAAAATTATGCATAGAGAGAGGAGAAGCACCCTCTCTCTGCCTAGGGTCTCCCTCCCACAGTATATGAATTATTTACGATCACATATCAGTCAAGACACTTAGTCATGAAAATGCCTATGCAATGGCATTCACAGAAGTGTTTGTGTCGTTGTTTTTACTAGAATGGTTTTGCTGATGTAGTTTTTGGCTCTTGTATATGTAGTGCATTATAAACATCTCTATTTCAAGACTTTCTAACTTGAGACACTAAATATGTATGTAGCTTTATCCCAACAAGACAATATCTTTGGGAAGTAGTCAGAGTATTATAGCTTCTCCAAAGAACAACTCATGAAAGCTGATTTTTGAAAGCCAAGATATATACACAATTTGTTACTCATAGTATATTCACAGTAGGAACATGATTTTAAGACTAGTAATTAAGCAGTTACTTTTTCTTCAGTCTGGGCTCCGCAACACTATTTTATTATTCAAATCTGTTATTAGTCTTACTGTTAAAGTTAGGAAAATAAAGCCTACAAAAAAAACAGGCTAGTGCCAGCTAGAGGAGCCAGATGCGCTTGAGGAGTAAGCACCAGCAGTCAAATCAGTTTACAGAACGTTACACAATCCGTGCGAGAAAGATGTTGTGAAGAAGGGGTAGGTTGTCGTTGTCTCTGTTACCTCTATGGGACCTTATCACATCTTTAAAAAGCTACTCCCTAAGAAAAGTCTATCGGCCATCTTGTGATCATTTGAGGTACAAGGAGTGGAAAAAGAGAGTACACCCAGAAGAAACAAGTTTTGGTTTGTTCCAGGACACAACCCAAAATGTGCAAAAATGAAAAATAATGACATTACAATAATGGCATTATAAGTGGTTTGAACACCAACTCTTGCTTTGACCATTCAAAATGTGCACATGCATACTTTTTACTGATTTTGTTCTATTGTTATTATATTTACTGTAAGTGCTAATCTGTTACCGATCCTGTGTTCCTATTGTAATGAATACATTGTAACGTAAGACCCAGTTGTGCTGTGGAAATGAAAAATTTTATGGCAATGTTGAGAATGATGATTCATATACATGAACGAAAGCTATGAATAGAAGCGTAAAACAGGATCTCAAAATCACTTGGAAGCTTACTCCACTGGCTGTCTATCCTGTCTATACACTTTGTTCATTGATCCTCAAGGAATAATGAATACTCTCGGCAGGAGATTCAATAACCTATACGATGCTGATGACACACACGCAAATTCTTAGGCATAGCCCCCTCCCTCTCCACACGGCCACTCCAAGCATGGATCCCATGGCGGTGTCCATATTCTGTTCCCAAACACACACAAACAAGGAGCTCAAGGGGGCTGGCAGAATGGTTGATTGGTTGGTTGGATGGGTCTTAAACAGAATATTTTCCCTCCTATACAGAAACTTGTCAGTGAAGCCTCCAAGATAGGAAATATTAACCATTACATGAAAAAAAGCCACCAACACTAGATGTCCTCTCTGTGGCCTCAAGCAGGCCACCTAACTTCTAGGGGCCTCAGCTACTTTGTTTCAAACGAGGTGTTGGACTCTAATCTCCAAGCCTCCCACCAGCTGTGTGGTTCTACGTCTAGCTGTCTTCCCTCCTTCACTGAGCAGATGCCCTCGTCACCAGCACAAGACCTAAAAGAAGGACTGGATTCTCTCCTAACCCGGATTTCTCATTTTTCGCCCAGGTGGGACACTTCACCCACTGGTCTGACGTAGAGGCTAGGGAGCGTGTGCCTGGGAGTGTTGTAAAGAGCCACCTGGGTTCTAGAAGCTACAAGTTTTCAGACAAGCAGAGGGCCCAAGAAGGACTCTCTTTAATCATTAGCAACTGTGATAATTTTCAAGCACCTACATTCACAGAGCACATATTGGAAAGCAGGGCTTCCTCCTGTCCAGATGGCACAGGAGTGACCGGGGGATAATTCTAGAGAATAATGCAAGGGCCCTTCCAAAGGAGGGGGGCAAAGTTAAATTTTTCTCCAATTATAGCTCTGTATGCCAATTCCCGTATTTCACATACCGTGAGTATGCAAATGTTCCTTTCCGGAGAAATGTCATTAAGCGTGTTGGCAAGAAAGGATGACAAAGCTTGGATGTAGATTAGCCATTTTAATAATACAGGGGCCCGATTGCTTCAAAGTTCTTTGGAGAGTCACTATAGCAAACAATTAAATTCCTAAAGTGTCAATAAAACAAATGTTGATTACACCCAACCCAAGAATCTGTAATAAAACAGAAATAACTTTTTTTTCCCGGCATATATTTTCAAGCTTGTGGCTTTGGAATTATATATGCCTATTTTCTATTTTTTATAAGATAAGACTTGTTTTCAATTATTAGTGAGAAAAATTAAAATTCTGGTTTCAAGATAATTATCTCCAAAGATGGTGAGTGCCCTCTGAAACAGTTGCAGTTTTGTTTTCTATCACTCAAGGCTTAATGTTCTCAAAACATGGCTAGGACTTTTATTTTACCCAACATTCCAAATGAGAACTTCTACACTTAGTGCCTGAATCAAGCACACAGAAAACTCTCCTTTAATTCACGGGGATCTAAGCATTTTGCAAATGTTTCATGGCTCACAAAGGAGTTAAGATACAACACTTGGTATTCCATACTACTCCCTCAAAATTGTCTTTTTAAAATGCACATTTGTGTGACACTCCAGATTAGGCCTTGGAAATCTGATGGGTAATTCTGAAAATGAAAATATGCTTTGTGAGACCAGAGATTCTAGATAAAGGACAATTATTACAATCCCAAGAAATCCTAAAAACAATGGAGGATTTTTATATTAACTTACTGGCTGGGGTTGAAGAGAACATTTTCCAGCTAAGTCTTCAAAGTTAGTGTCCAAAACATGGACACAGGAAGCAGAAGCTTTGAGCGTCCTCCGAGCAGCTCTGAGCTGGGTGAACGCCCCATGCAGAGACAGCATGGGCCGTGGCCTCCTGGAAGTTTGGAATAAAGCAAAGAAATGGTCTTGTTTGACCTGAGCTTTTATAAATGTCAACACAGTCTTTCTGAGTGCCGGTCTCAGAGTCTGGATATTATTTTTTAAGAATCTTTCACTGAGCCATACAAAATTCTGACAATACACAAATGACTGCAGTACTAATAACGTTCAGCACTTGTATCAACTTTGCAGTGTTGTAGGGAAGTGTTCAAAGACTTTTATATGCACCATCTCATCAATCTTCAAAGCCCCACGAGGTGGCCAGGAAGGGTACTCTCACCTTTGTTTTACAGATGAGGATGCTGAGATGCACAGAGGTTAAGAACCTGGTCCTGACAGTGACAGGGCTGGTAAGGAGCAGACCAGCAGGCCCACCCAGGTCTCCTCTTTCCATCCCCAAGTGCTTCCGTCACCCTGCCCTGATGCAGAATTTCTCAGAGGAGTCATCCTCATCTTCCTCAGCAAACAGAAAGCTCTAAAGGAATCAATGTATCAGGTGGGGGAAAGATCTGAGCCTGGGACATCCAAGATTCTGACTCCCTTTTACATTCAAGCCATTTGTCTAGGAAGCAACTTGAACTCTCCTCCCAGTGACCTGATTCCAAATAACACGAGAATTACAGTTCTGTTTCAGAGCATCATGTTTTATAATTTTTCATTTTGAGACCTTTCTCCTTGGTCAGATATAAGCCACACTGGTAAATAAATCATATATTTATCTACATCTTCTTAAAGGTGGACCCATTCAGTGCATTTCCCGGTGGCTCATTACCCAAGAGAGACTGGAGGGCCGGCAGCTTGTGTGACCTGATTTTCAGGATGCACTGCAGTCTGTCTGACCCATTAGCTATCCAAGCCACCTCATTGTGAGGCTAACTCAGGGCATGGAGTGAGGGCAAGCTGACCGTATGAGGCAGCTGCCTGCTACCATACCTGTGCAGGTCAGGAAACCAATAGGTCAGTGTCAGGTGGATCTGGGCAGATGGCATCTTTGGCAGAGCCAATGGCAGAAATCTGTAAAATGCCTGGTAATTGGTTCCAACAAGATTTTCTGGGGTAAGTGTGTAAAGGTTGAAATAGCCAAGGCTCTAATTTCTCTGTGCTTGTTCCAGCAAGAGCAAGCACTGTCGGAATGAAAGCTTCTCTGTATCAGAAGGTGTTCTGTCTTTTAGTAACTTATTTTTATCACTCGCCGTTAGTTTTCAAAGAGTGACCCCTTTCGCTCTCCCCCTTCACATTTCCTCTTTGCCTTGAAACCTGTTATGCTTTATACCTGAGGACAAAAGCAGCTGGAAATAAGAGCCGTTTCTCCTCCCCCTCATCCCTCCTTTTCAGACATAAAACAAAAAAGTTAAGGCTCTGTGAGGAAATTGTTGCCACAGGAGTTTGATGGCAATGACTCCCTTGGTCGTAATTATAACACAAATAGGGATTAGATGGCACACACACGTACACACACACACACACAAACCCCACAAATGCACGTTCCCTATAAGTAATGTCCTCTAAAATGACTGTCCATAGATAACAGATCACCTTTTCAAGGAGAAGAAAAGAGAATTTCTAAAATGGAGCACTTTCAACAGCTCTTTGACATCTCTGAAGCAGGCTTTGTCAAAAGCGTTGATAGTCAACCTAAAGCGGCCTTCCACAAGCACACACACTCCGGAAGCCTACCTCCTTCTACGGTTGTTCGTCCTCTTGCATATTCATTAACAGCATTGTCCTACTTCAAAGAATTTTCCTTGCTTCATTAAATCCCATATGTCAGAGCTGAAAGGGAACAGATCAACCACCTTGGTTTTCACACAAGGAAACTGCAGCCCAAGGGGAAGGGCCTTTGCAAGGCCGCATGATGGTGGCAGCTGGGCCGTGGGTCTCGGTGCAGCTCTCCTTTCACCAGGCAAGCCTGCTGCTGGGGGAACAGAGTCTGAAACAGCTCATTCCTTCCACGGATCCATATTAGCCACTCCTGGGCATCTGGCCCTAGACAAGGCCATGAGGAAGATACAAGAAGAATAAGAAGCACTAGTTCTTAAGGGTTACTCGGTTCTTCTGTTTTCTGTTACTTAAAGACAGACATTAAGAAATAAATATTTTGTGTAAGATGAAAACTTTAAAGTTACATTTTTCTTTCCTATGTTTGTTGATGTTAGAGAAAACTAATATGTAATATCCCTAGAGACACCACCCACAGTACAGATTCTCTTGAAATAAAATGAATGTCTTTGAAGACCAGAAAAGAAGAAATTGACATCTTAGACTTTCAGAAATGAAAAAAAAACAAAAACCTGGACACATTCTATTTGGGAATCTAACACTAAATTCACTAAATCTCATTCAAACATTTTCCATTTTATAACCAAATTATATCTAGAAATATATGGACATAAAATGTTGCTCATATTGTTTCCTGTTCCCAATGTTTGGAAAGTAGCCTGCATTGGGCCCATTAAATTCAGAAAAACATCTGCAGGTAACAAGGTTTTGTTTCTTGTCTCTCCTTCTGCATTTCTGAAGTCCACTGTAGACAGACATGCTCTCACTGTTAGTGAGGATCCCAAAGGCTGCAAAGGGGAGCCGTTCGTCCTCCTCAGCCCGGCAAACAGCGTGACCACCAATGGAGTCAGGTTTGAAAGGTGCATCTTGTGACTCACTTCTCTCTTCTTCTGTGCCCTCCACGTTTTGATCTGTAGGTTCAGCTTCACTTTTGAGTGGGCTTGGGTTCAGGGAGACAGGCAGAGCATTAAATTCAAAACAGGAACAGAAACTGAATAGGCCTTGGGTGACTGACACATAACCTAGGGGTGCAATCTATCTCACTGCACAAAATGCCACTCGCTCGGTCTCGGGGCTCTTTGAAGGTTTTCCCATGAATAAAATCTGGCTGCTGAGCACCTGTGGTATCAGGTGACCCACAGCGAAACTTACATACAGATGCGTTTTCCCTGGTACAGGCTTTGATTTTTTTCTCCTTTTGCTGTCACGGTCCTTTAACATCCCCACAGCCTTTCCCTTTTTAATTAGAATAATAACAAGAGTGAGCATTTATTATGTGCTGGGCACTGTGCTAAACACTGCATTTCACTAAAACTACTCACAAACACACAAGATAAATATTTGTATCCCAGTTTAGAAAAGTGCTTAAGTAACTTAACCAGTGTCCCATAAGTAGCGAGCTGTGGAGTCCAGCTTCCAATGGCCACACCCATAATAACTGTGTTCTTCCAGTAGTGACAGCTAAAGCTTTTTTCAGGTTTTTCACACCAACTTCAAATCCCAAGTTGGCTTCCACTGTCCCTGAGCCATCCTTTAAGGACACTTCATCCACCTAATGGACTCAGAGTAACATAAAGTGAACCTAAGTAAAACCCAATTCATTTTAGGGAAAACCCTACAACAGAGTTGTATTTGTTTTCTATCGTTCTGTGATAAATTACCTCAAACTTAACAACTTACAACAACCCGGATTTATTATATCACCACTTTCAAGGGTCGTGGTCTGGCACATTTTAGTTAGGTCCTCTGCTCAGGATCTCTCAAGGCTGAAATCAAGATCTCAGCTAGATGTGTCCTTATGTAGAGCCTTGACTAAGGAGTGATTTCTTCCAAGCTCCCTCAGGCTGTTGGCAGAATTCGTTTCCTAGTGGTTGTAGGACTGAGGTCCTCATTGTCTTGTTGGCTGTCGACCAAGGAGAACCCTCAGCTCCTAGAGGCTGCCCTCAGGCCCCTGTCACCTGGCCCCTCAGTCCCAGCAACAGAGAACATGCCTCACAGAGATTCTACTTGCCAGGGCAATCCCAGCTTACTTCTTAATCCAGTCCATTATTCTCTTTCATTATTTGAGGAGCCAATAAATATTGAAGAGTGAAATTTAACCATAATGGAGCTTTTTACCCATAGATTGCAAAGAAAAGGTAGAGTTGAGCCCACTCAAGGTGAGGAGAGCCCTGCTCTCCTGGCTCTGTGGTCATAGCTTACTGTGTGCATCGTCCAGCAGGATTTGCACTTCCTGCACCTGCCTCCGGGTCCTCCACAAGGATCAGCCTCAGATGCACCCTAGTGTCCTCTTGTGAAAGGCAACAGGAAAACATAGGTGCTGGGAGCTCTATCAGTCCCCATCACCCATCACTTGTCCATGTCTTATATGCCCCACAGGGCACACCCACTGAGAAAGTCCTTACCACTCCCATTTGCTGATAGGAGTGTTGTGTGGATGACCATGTTTTTAAAGGTGCATGATTTTAGAATGGAACGACAAGTTACTATATCTGTATTTTAGCTATGTTTTTAATTTCAAGCTGAACTGTACAGAAGGGATGTTAGAGGGCTATCCTATCAACTTACTTCATAAATTCACAGAACGGGACTGTTTTCCCTGATATAGCCAAGCCCCCAATTATGCCAACACCTATGCCAATACATCATCTTTACTATTTTCCACAATCTTGGAATATTGCATCTGCATAAGATAGATCAGTAAGGTGTCCCTAAATAAAGTTCTTTAAATAAGAAAGAACTGGAAAGTGCTTTGAAGATCTAAAGCCCCAAAGGTATCTAACGTGTTTGATCAATGTCAATTCAATTTGAGAGTATGTCAGCAAAACCTAATTCAAAAATGCAAAGTGTATGGACTGGGAGTCAGGCAACCTGAGTTTTAGTTCTGCTTCATATTAGTCACCTCAGCTGCAAACTAAAGGGGCTAATTTAGACAGCCTCCAGGGGCTAAACGCAAACTATCTATTTGGAGAGCATGGTGCAGTGTTGCTGGATGACCATCGCTGGCCCCCAGCACTCACTCCACTGTATCTTCTCTGTCAATGGGAATGGTCCTCAGACCCAACAAGAATAGCACAAACGTTGTTAAGAGGGATTGGGGGCTTGAGGCAGATGGAGAGAGTGTCAGCCAGCTTCCGTCTGCTGCAGGTGGCCTAAGTCTTGGGCCTTGATGAATTACCTCCCAGAACGTGGGAAGAACCTGCAGATGAGGTCCTTGATCCTGTGCTGGAGGCCTGAAGGTGGGAAGATACTCTTCTGATTTTTGTGCTGGAGGCCTGAAGATGGGAAGATACTGTTCTGATTTTTGTCAAACTAGACTTTGTCAAACTAGATTTTTGTCAAAACTAGAAATTCTATAAACTGTGGACATTAATCCTATAAACTGTAGATGGATTCTAAGATTAATTCTCAAAAGGCTGATTGAAAAGGCTTAAGAAAGGAAAGCTAGATCACTAGGAACCAGTATGGATTCCTAGGAAGAACAAGCGTTGACCGGCTCAACACAATTCCTGTGTAGACTGGATTGCTAGACTGATAAGAAAAGAAGATATAGTGCAAATCTGGTACCTGTGTAACAAGGGGTCCCAGAGAGAGGTGGGGTGAATCTAGACGGGGAACAGGTAGTGGATAGAGGGACAAAGAAAAAGAAACTGAGACTGAGAGACGGTACAGGGAGGGGCGCCGGTAGAGGTGGAGTAAATAGAAGACAAGAGGGGAGGAGCTCCAGCCCTGGGGAGAAGGGGCCTAAGAACGTGGCCCCAACACGACCACATGCCATGCCCCAGCCCAGAACCCCAGAGGGCAGCAGGAGGTGGCCAGCTCTCTCCGCTGGGGCAGATGCAGCAGGAGTCTTCCCAAACGGAGGCGTCAGTCCCAGCACCCTGGTTTGGGAGCACACAGGTCTCAGGATGCCACCAGGCTGCCGGAGAAAGCAGGAGCCGCCACTGCGGGAGCTGTGGTCCAGCTGCAGACAGCAGTCAGTGCTGAGCTCCCGACCTCCCATGGAGTGCCGTTGGGCTCCAGGGAGGAGCAGAGCGCCTGTTTTCCGTCAGGTTATGAAGACTCACAGTCTTATTTCTCCTCCCCCTAAGGAGCATAAAGCTATTCAGCAGAGGGAGCAAGGACAAGGTTTGTGAGGTCCTTCTGCCCAGGACTGAACCCTGCTCCTCTGCTTGCTAGCTGACCTTGTGCAGGTTACCTGTCTCCCCTAAGCTTCTCAGTGTCTCCATCCGTAAGATGGTAAGACTAAAGTATCTCCCTAATATGGACATCTGGAGGATTAAACGACAATATCCATGTAAAGTGCCTAATAAATACTGGGTGTCATTAATACCCCAGCTCATGCTGACGGTTCCTGAGGAAACTTTAACAAAGTCCCTCATGACGCATTTGTGGACAAGATGGAGAAATGAGGAGGAGGCACAAATACAATTTTGTGACTTGTAATTGGTTAAGTGACAAAGCAAAAGAATGCAAATTAATTCAACAATATCATCTGGAGAATTATTGGGAACTACAGAAGCCCTCCTGAGGTCTTCAAACTGTCCCCAAACCTCATGTCCTGGCTTTGATTCTTAGAGACAGACAAATGGCAAGAAATTCCATAGACTTCCTTTTTATGTCCTCCAAAGCTGCTTACGGTAACTTGCTAAATTCGTTATTAAGACTACTAAAATTTGATATCACAAACTAAAACTAGCCCATTACTACAATTCCTGAGGGAGTTAATTCATCATTGTCCAGGAGACCTACGAGCTGACTAATCCTGAGCTGTACTGGATAGTACTGAGCTCTACTGAATGATACTGAGCTGTACTGGATGATCCTGAGCTGTACTGGAGAGTACTGAGCTGTACTGGATGATCCTGAGCTGTACTGGAGAGTACTGAGCTGTACTGGATAGTACTGAGCTGTACTGGATGATCCTGAGCTGTACTGGAGAGTACTGAGCTGTACTGGATGATCCTGAGCTGTACTGGAGAGTACTGAGCTGTACTGGATAGTACTGAGCTGTACCGGATGATCCTGAGCTGTGCTGGAGAGTACTGAGCTGTACTGAAGTGCTTCTATCAGGTGGGCACAAGTGCAAATTTGAGAAATGTTGCATTTTATTACAGCATCATCAGGCTTGTGCTGACTTGGTCGTGGCTTTCAAGTTCTGCTATATGTTGCATTAATTGATACATCACTTTACATGTTAACAAATACCCCTCCGTCCTCAATCACTTCCTGAGTGTGCTGCTTATGTCCTGGCCCTCAGAGGTGTCAGGATTTCTCCCGAGGACACAGGACCCTGCCCTAGGAGATATCTTGAGCACCAGCCGCTCACCTTCCAACATCCGTGTACCTTGGGCTCAGAAGATGGGGCAGGCATTTTCTTTGCTTCAGCCTCTCTCCCAGACCTTCATCTATCTTGAAAGAAATTTCATACAGGTTCCTTTGAGGTTCTTGCCTTCTGGGTCTACTACCCAGACCCTCTCCATCCCCACCCCCACCTGTTCTCCCTTCACTTACTCTTGACTCCTTGAGCATCTCGGCACCTGATTCACAGTCTGCCCCTTGCCCCAAATCCTACCATTATCCTGGGTGATTGCAGTGTCCCTGTGGACAACCCACCCGGAACCCTAGTCTCTCACTTCCATCATCTCCTAAAATTCACTTCAGAGCATCCTTCATTGACAGGGCCACATGGGGTGTCACCATTATGCAGCATGGCTCCATCTCTGGAACTTAAACTCTTCCCACCCAGGATTTCTCACTCTCTTCCTCTCTTATTCCCAGGACCTCATAAAGACCTCCATTTTCTTCCCGTTATAGCAATGTCTCCCCATCCACACCATCTTCTCTAGCTAACCCAACCCCATGTCCCCCCTGTAACTGCTCTCTCTTTGCATCAGTTTCCCGTGGCTGCTGTAACATGACCACAAACTCGGAGGCTTGGAAGCACAGAAACTGACTCTGTCACAGTTCTGGAGGCAGAGATCTGAAATCAGGATGCCAGCGGGGTCGCGCTCCCTCCAGCGGCTCTGGTAATGAGCTGTTCACTGCCTTCTAGTTCCTGGTGGCTCCAGGCCTTCCTTGGCTTGTCATCATGTCACTGCCATCTCCGCCTCCCTCTTCACACGGCCATCTATTCTGCGTGTGTGTCAGCTTCCTTTGCCCCACCCTTACAAGGATAAGCGTGATGACACTTAGGGCCCTTATCCTGTGATGCAGGGTGAGCATCGCCTTTCAAGACCCTTAACTTACCCACATCTTCTGCCATATAAGGCAATATTCACAGACTTCAGGGATTGGGAAGTGAAAATAGTCTTAGGGAGCTATTTCTTTCAGCCTACTCCTCTCACCATTCTTCTCAACTCCTTTGCCTCCGGAGAAGCATCACCTTCTTCCCATCCACAGCTGGCCGCTGAGGGCTGCTGAACACACCCCACACTCTCACGGGTAGATGCCGGCACGGACTCAGCCTCCCATCCAGGAGATCAGATCTCTCGCTTCCCTTCTGGATTAGGCCACATATAGCGTCAAGTCCAGCGTCATAAACAGCAAGATTGAGCACTTGGATTCAGTTTGAAGTTATTTTTACTTTGGTTTATTCCAACAAGCAGTGCAAAAGGTACAGCTAACGCCCGCTAGGTGTGGGTGGGCACAGTTCCTACTGCCTACCTTTTATCTGTGGAGGTAAGCCAGAAGTCGTGTGGTCTCAGCAACTCGTCTTAGGGGACAGGACTGGAGGACAAAGAACTCACAGCCTTTGATCTGCCCCATGAGGCCACCACCCACAGCAACCTGCGTTACTGTGGAAAGGTGTACGAGGAAGCCTGGTCACCCAGGCCCAGTGTCTGTGTTCTTGTCTTGTGATCCCTGCTATGCCAGCACAGGGGCCCCCCGGGAGCTTTCCCCACCTGCAGAGGGTAGAGTCCCAGTGCTTTCCCATTGTGCTCAGAATAAAATCCAGATCCCTTGGCATGACCACTGTATTCCGTTCAAGCCTCTTCTTTCATCCCTCAGCACTGCCCACCACCAACGTGCAAATACTTGGAGTCCCCCACAGGCATTCATTTTTCTCTCTTGCCTCTGAGTCTTGGCACTTGCTGATCTCCCTGCCAGGAATACCTTTCTCCTCTCCCTGCTTACTCCCATCTCCTATCAGGAGCCGGGCCCAGCTCCATGTCTTCCCAGAAGCCTCCTGGTCCTCCTCAGTCCATGACCGCCATCACCACCCCGCCCGTGGCTGGTTTAGGGGCCCCCTCTGTCTGACTGAGGCCCTACACTGTCTCTGCCGTGGCCTTCTTCATGCCATTTCCTAATTAACCGTATTTATAGCGGTCTGTCCTATTATACTATAGGGTCCTTGTAGGCAGACGGATATGACTCCAGCAGCTAGCACAGCACCCGACACATGGTGAGTGCTCGATAAATATCGGATGGATAAATTACTGTAATTCCATCAACATGAGTCACCTGTAGGGGTTAGAAGCTGGAGTTGTTCATTATTCACACAAAATGAAATACCAGAAACGGGGGAGGTGTTAGTCCCACTATATTCCTGCACAGGTGAGGCTGACCACGACATTCCATGTGTGGGTACCACCCTTCAAGGAGAGCACGGACACTGGAGCATGTCTGGCAAAGCCCAAACAGAAAAGCGTAGGGTTAAAAGCCATGAAAGCTGAGAACACCTGGAGAATCTAACAATGATTACCTTGGAGAAGGGAACATTCTGGAGCTGCCAGCATGAAGGCAACTTCAAATACTTGAGATGATGCCATGTGGCCCCAACGGAACTGAACTATGCTTCTGAACTTCCTCCCAGTGGGAAATGGAACGGGCTGCTCCCCTCAGAGAGGAACGGGCTGCCTGGGGAGAGAGGGCTTCATGCGTCCAAACATGCAGGGGTCACGGGGTTGTAGAAGAGCCATGAGCCATCAGGCTGGATGTTTTCTGCAGTCTCTCTAACCCTGACATTCCAAGATGCAACTCAATTAGCCTGTCAGGCGCTTTGCTCCGTAGCAGTTCTGGAACATCCTCAGCTTGGTTGTGCTGTGTGGGAGCACAGGCATTGACGAACACGCTCCCAGCCAAGCCAATCTCGGCTGGCTGAGTGGAGACAATTCCAGCCAAATCCTTCAGCATGATTGGATTTCTTCTCCCCTCCAAGTGTCTGTCAGTGATTACAGAGCTGTACATTTTGCTTTGTAAGACTGACAAAGAGTGCCTTAAGAATGATGGGGAAAAAAAACAACAAAGGGCAACTCCTTATTTTCCTCAGAAACCTTGGAAAAAGATTCTGGCCACTTTCTCAGCTGATACCTTGCTTTCTCATTTGCACATAACATCATTATTCTTCAGCTGACATGTCTGATTTATGGCTCTTAATATCTTTGAGTAATGCTCTTGGTAATTGTAGTCACTCTAGTGATTTTCATAAAGCTACTGTATTCACTGTGAAGCCACCGCTAAAGCCGGTGAATCAGGCGCTCTCAATCTCCAGCTGCTAGGCCGGTGCTGTGACTATTCAAAGAGGGCCATTGCCAGCTGTGGGCAACATTCGCCCTGGGACAATCCTTAAATTCCCTAATGAATCTCTCCATTAATAATCATGCATTGCTAGCCAATTCACTCGGCCTTCCTTCAACTATCTCCAGGATTTTATGTACGTCAAAGGCGTCTAAATAAAAATGATCATATGGGGCAAGAAAAGAATTCACTTACTTTCCCAAAAACATATGCAATTATCAACTATTATTGTATGAAAGGAAGGCCAAAACTGCTAAGAGAAGAAAATGACAGACACAGACACTGACATTTGTTGTCTCTCTGATGGAAGCCATAGTCCTTGCTGGAGGCAGGTTTTCTTGATGGATTTCTAGGCTGCTGGTGTCGCTCTCCTTTTATCCATGTATATGTCTCCCTGTGAGGCCCATAAACAGCTTTTGAAAGTGTCATTTTGCTCACGCTTAATGGGCCTGGTGTGTTTGCTGCTCTCTGCCCTGGAACTCGCTTATCCACCATCAATATTCAGAACACAGCTTCAAGGACTGGGCAGAGCAGGTCACAGATCAGTCCAGCTGAGAGATGACTGGATTCCCATGGCTGTGTTGCAGAGTGCCTGTCCTGTGTCCCTGGTCGGGTTAGGCATTTTCCAGTCTCACAGCTCTGCTCACAGCTTGCTCATTTGTTTTGCTCAGCAACGCCACGGAGAAAACCCTACATTGAGGGTCAGAAGGATGGGGTTTGCTTCTAGCTCTACCACTGACCAGCTGGGTAATAATAGTCAAGCCAAAACTTCCCCAAACCTCTGCCTCCTCTCTGTAAAACAAAGGTCATAATTCTTCTGTCAACCTCACCAAATCGTTATGAAAATCAAGTGATACAGAAAAGCAAAGCACTTAATAAGTAATAAGTCACTGATCCAACATATGCTCACGGTGTTTATCATCCAAGATGACTGTGGGGGAAAATTTCACACTAGTCACAGTGGATGGAGGAAAACGATGGATGCCTTCAAGGGAGAGGAAGGTCCACGTGTGAGCATGTGGAGGTGTCTGTTAGGGTCACAGGAATTTTATGTGATTTAGGTCTGGGTCAGTCTAATATGGCGGCCTCACAAGCACGGAATTAGACAGGTCTCCTCCAGATTGTGCTAATGACAAATACGGGAATATGTACAAACCACATGCAAGCAAACACAGAAGGAAGGGGCAGGATGGAGACAGGCACGTTCTCCAGATGGATGCAGCAGTGTCATCACACTGGTGGCGGCTGCCCATTTCTCACACTTGTCTGTGACTCCATGAGGGCAGCGGTTGTGTCTGCTTCACTCACCCCTGGTCCCGAGCAAGCGCGGTTTCCTAAGCCACCTGTGAACAGAACCACCCGACTCTGTTCAGTGAAACTAGGAGGCGTATAAGACCCCAACCTACACTCTGACGGGGAGGGCAGCCAGATGCAGGGAGGTCAGACTGGGATCCTGGAAGATGCGCGCGAACATCTGGGCCCATTTGGACGGCAGATTCCCAGGTCGCTTCCCAAACCCCAGACTCTGGGGTAGGGCTTAAGAAGCCACATTTTAAAAGTTCGGTTGGTCATTCTTATAAACCCTGAAATTTGAGAAGCATGATGGAGGCCATGTTTTAGAGGGTCCTGTGGTAAATCTCCAAATAACTCAACAGCCGGTTAAGTGAGGTGAGCACAGAAAAGAGGAGAGGCCTCGGGTTTGGGAACAGCCTCCAGTTCTTACCCGCAGCACGACCTTCGGGGGTCATTTGACTCAAGGCTTGTTTGTGAAATGGGAGCGACAAAGCCACCCTCACAGTGTTGTTAGAAAGAGCAAAGAGAACAGGTATGTGGGGGTGCTGTGTGAGCATAAAAGTCAGTGCCGGTCAGCGGTGCAGCTGCATTCGTTGTGTGCGTGGTGCTGCCTGAGCCTTCAGACACCGGCTTCACAAAACATGAGCTCCCAGGGCAGCCCCTGTGTATGGAGGGCCTCCAGGTGAGAAGATCTGTGGACGCACCTGCAAATTCTCCCACCCATACGTCCTCCTCTTGAGTCTCAGAATTAAGAACTGGACCCTCCTCATTAGTACTTCATTAAAAAGATAGGATTGCGAGGGCTGGCCCAGCGGCCCAGCAGTTAAGTGCACACATTCCACTTCAGTGGCCCGGGGTTCGCTGGTTCAGATCCCGGGTGTGGACATGGCACCACTTGGCAAGCCATGCTGTGGTAGGTATCCCACATATAAAGTAGAGGAAGATGGGCATGGATGATAGCTCAGGGCCAGTCTTCCTCAGCAAAAAGAGGAGGATTGGCAGTGGATGTTAGCTCAGGGCTAATCTTTTCAAAAGCAAAGAAAAAAGATAGGATTGTGTCCTATGATAACATTGATATGTACTTTATATATGTTACTTTACTCCTCAAAAACATCTTATGAAATGGTATAATTGGCATCTTTATCTTCTTTTTACAGAAGAAAACAAGGCACAGAGAAATTAAGGACCTGTTCAAAATCACACTTTTGGTAGACAGCAGTGTCTGGGCTTGAATCCCGGCAGTCCTCCCCCTGAGCTGTGCTCATCAGCACCACAGTACCCCACTCACCCTACAGCACGAGAGGATGTCCTATGGTCCTCTGTGAAGACACGCAGACAGCCAAGGCAGAGACGGACACAGGGACTGGTCGCCCTGCAGCCTGGCCACAGGGCTGAGCTGACCGCTGCAACTGTGCGCTGCTTCTTTTCCTTCTTTTTAATGTACACTGTGGTTCCATACAGAAGTAATAAAGATATGGTCCTGATTGTATTAGTCCCAGTTTAGGAAACCACTGACATGCATTCACATAAGAAAATGACTAGAGAATCCATTATGAGTTTTGCAGCTGGAATGTCATACCTTGACTGCAGGAAATCACTGAAGCGTGAGCCTCTAGATGAAGCGAGCCAGGAGCTGAAACTGAGTGGACATTTCTCAAGAATAAGGCTGCAAGCTCTTCTACTGCTGGATATAAAAATACAGAGCTTTCAGATCCCACAGGAATATCTCAGTATCTAATTAGGTTTCTCAAGAGTGACTAAAAGTACTGCTGACACATTTTCTTTTCTTTTAAAGGGCAAAGTTTTATCCATTATCACTGATTAATACCCAGAGGCATTCTTCATTGCCCCATCCAGCAGACAGAGTGGGAAACCCAGGGGCAAGGGACGGGGAACACAATCTTTCCTGAACCAGAACAGCGCAGCAAGCCTGGGGGGCAGAGGGGAGAGGAGCAGGAGATAGGAGCAGGATTAGACCATTCCAGTGACAAGGTAGAAAGCCCATAGAAAAGTTTTTACATGGCCAAGTCAAGGTGGCAGTTCTCCCTTCTTCTCTAAAATATCTTCTATAAGCAATAAGGAGCATTTGAGACAGAAACACAAATTCTATCTTCAATGAAACTAAGAGGAGCCTATATCCCCAAATTATAGTTAAAGGAAGAGCAGTCAGATGCAGTGATTGCCAAGATGGGTAATGAAAGATACTAAGAGAGAATGCCCATGGCTACAGAGCTCCAACCCAAGCAGAAAGCACAATTCTATAAGGTAAGTGGCAGCATCTGAGCAGCAAAGTCAACAACCTCCCACATGGAATAATAGGAAGGGAGCGCATGGGAGACTGGTAGGCGCTTACCTAGACCTGAGCAGAGGACACGCAGATAGGCTACAAATATAGGAAGAAGCAGGTCAGTGAGACAGGACGGAGAAGAGACACCATGACAGGAGAAGTCTTGCAGCTGCCACTACCATTTAAGAAGAGAGAAATCAAAACCAAAATCATTCACACGTGCAATTCTATAACATAAGGAGAATTCCTGAAACATGCAACAGAGAAGATGTTGCCAAAAAAAAGCGACACAAAACCATCAACACTGTAACACATCCTGATAGTGTTATCGGACTTCAAAGATAAGGAAAGAATTATTTGAACATCAAGGCAAAACATTCAATTCATCTATTAAAGGAAAAAAATCTTTTGGTCTGAGACCTTAGAAAATAGTATAATAGTCCAAAGGCTCAAAAAGTTACTAAGGAAAGAACATATGACCCAAGAATTCACACTCAACAAATTATTGTTTAAATAGAAAAATAATCTCAAGGAATATAGCTGCTGTGAGTCTCTCTTGAAGAAATTATTAAAGGACACATTTTAGCCAAAAAAAAGATGATGACAAAACCACAGAGGACAGACTGGCAGTAAACCCTGAATCCAGCTGTAGGAATAAAACTAAAACAAACGTAGGGATTATAGTTGAAGAAAAGAATCTAAGTGCTATAAATATGGATTGTATTACTACGACATTAATAAAATTTAGGAGGAAATGAATGATGAGAGAGAATGCACTACACCAAATTCCTTATCTTTTATGAGATAGGGATAAAAATAGTGATTCAAGACATTTAATCAATAAGATGTAAGTGTATTACACGTAGAGGTGAACGCATATCATCAACAAACGTGGTAGAGGCAAAAGAGGCAGGAATGGAGAAGACGAAATGCAGTATTCTCATCACTTCTCACAAAGATAAGAATGGAACATGGGATATAAACCCCTTTCGTAAACTAGGACGAGAAGGGAACTTCCTTAATCTCATTAAAAGTACATACCGCACAGAAAATATACTTTATCCTAGAATGTTGAAAACATTCTCTTTAGGATCAAAAAACTAGAATGCCTACTACCACCACTTGTGTTCAACATTTTCCAGAGGCACTAGAATTAGAAAGGATGAAACAAGTCTGTCATGATTTGCAAGTGATACACACATGGAAATCTTGCTGGGGACTAAACCAATATGAAGAGGTCAACGGCACTTCTATTCACCACCCACAAGTAGTTAGAAATGGTTTATAAGGATACAATTGTCAACAGCAACAAAGTGTAAATTATCTAAGGAAAAGTCTAAATATGTGAAAGCCCATTATGAAGAAAATCATAAGCTTTTACTGTGAAGCAGTAGAGAAAATCTATATATACATTGTTGGATAGGAAGACAGACTATTTTAAAGATGTCAGTTCTATCCTAATTGACTTATAGATCAACTGCAATTCCAATCAAAATCCAAGCAGGATTTTTCGAAGACTTGATACTCTCAAATTTGTAGGAAAGAGCAAAGCACTGAAAGAATAAAGTGGAGGAATTGGTCCCATGAGATCGGAAGACTTGTCATGAAACTACAGGCATCAAGACAGCATGGTGCTGGGGTGGGTGTAGACAAGGTGGCCAATAAAAGGGAACACCGCACCCAGAGCAGACCCTCTCATCTGATCCAAGACAGAAAGAACTGCAGATCAGTGGGGAAAAGAGGAACCATTCAATAAATCGCACGATAAAAAGTAATGGGCCAATTACTTATCCATAAAGTAAATATGAAATGGGATTCCTACCTCTCATCATATAAAAATTAAATTTTAAGCAGATTAAAGACTTCAATATGAAAGGCAGAACTATAAAACTTATAGTAGGTAGTATAAGATTCTATCTTTTTTACATCAGGGGAGGAAAGCATTTCATAAATAAGCAAAGCGGCATAAATCATAAAGTTCAAGATTGATGCCTTAAACAAATTCAAAGTTAAGAACTTCTTGGAAAGATATCATAAGGAGAGTAGAAAGATAAGCCACAAAGTTAGGAATGATTTTTACAACACATATAATTCACAAAGGACTAGTGTCAGAACATTTTTTTAAAAATCAGCACAAGAAAAGACAACCCACTAGAAACTGGGCAGAAGACACAAGCTGGCATTTCACTGATGAAAAACCAAGAATGGTCCATGAGCACATGAAAAATTGTTCAAGCTTATTAGTAATTAGGGAAATGCCAATTAAAACCACAATTCCACAATTGGAATAAGTTAGAAGTCCTGCCAGTACATAGGCTTGGCAAGGGTGTGGATGTCCTCCCCATGGACTGACATTACCCGGTGGACTCCGAGGCATCTGTGCTCCATCATCCTCCACATCCGCTCAGAGGTAGAGACCCTGTCAGAAGGCAGAGAGCAGGAAGTTCAGAGACCCACCGCATTGGTGACGCATACATTGCCACTGGAAGTGTAAATTGATACAACCAAATGGAGAGCAATTTGTTGATATATTTCTAAACTAAAATTTTGTATTCTCTTAGATCCTGCAATTCCACATCCAAAAAATATTCACAAAGGGGTGAAATTATGTACAAGAAAGTAATTCATTTCAACATTGTTTGAAATATCAAAATACTGGAAATAATCTAAATATCTTTCAAAGAGTCCAATAAACTACTAAGCAGCCCTTAAAAAGAATAATAGAGGGGCTGGCCCTGTGGCCTAATGGTGAAGTTTGGCACACTGCTTTGGCAGCCTGGGTCCAGTTCCTGGATTCGGACCTACATCACTTGTTGGTGGCCATGCTGTGGCAGCGACCCACACACAAAATACAGAAAGACTGGCACACATGTTAGCTCAGGGTGAGTCTTCCTCAACAACAACAAAAAAACCCAGAATAAGTGAGCCTAACATATATTGATATGGAAGAATCTCCAAGATATATGCTGAAGTGAAAAAAGGTCCATTGCTCCATTCGCATTTCAAAAACCATGAAAAACATACATATGCTTGTGTGTGCATATATTTACATATGTATGTGTATGTGTGTAAATACAGATGTGTGTGTGTTTATACACACGAACACATAAAATACCCCTGGAAGCATGTACAGAAAACTCGTCAGAGTCACTGACTTCAGGGATGAGTACAGGAAGTCAGGCAAAGTTCAGAGTAGTCTGACTTTTCATTGTTTACTCTTTTATATCTTTTGAATTTTGTGCCATGTGCATTATGACCTATTCAAAAAATAATTTTAAAAAGTAAAGCAGTCATTGGTTATGGTGGCCCTGGGAATCTGGAATTGGGCTCAGTACAGACTAGCAGCATACGCTGCTTCTCAAGGTGAGACCCAGGCAGTAAGACAGCGTGGAAGACCCAGCACATGTCAGTGAGCAGCAAGTCTACAAGTGGGGGAGGCTGCAAGGATTACGAACTCATACTCCACTGCAGACGCAAGGCAGAAACCAGCCGGTCTGCCTCTGGGCACCAGCATCGCACAAGTTCCTGTTACTGAGCCAACACTTTGTCTCCTTAGGGAAGCCTTCACATGCTTCTGGGATCACAGGGGCAAGTCTCCGCTTGCAGATAGCCAGGGACAAGCCAGTGGAGAAAACCAGGACTGGCCAGCTGGCAAGGAAAGTGAAGGAGCAGGCAACTGGCCCTTGCTAGCAGGCTGCAGACATGGCTCATCCAGGGAGGCCAGTTACATAACTTGCAGGGCCCAGTGCAAAATGAAAATGCAGGGTCTCTTCAAAAAGCAGCAAAAACGTGTCGTAGAGACACTAAGATGTAGTGTCAGTCTCTTCTTGATTTGTCGTAGTGTTTTATATTTGATACATAATGTCATTCTAAGAAAAATTAAAATTTTAAATTATTAACATACATTTTATTATTCATCTTTACGTTGTGTGATGCCAGTTTAAATGCAAAAGAAAGGCATTGAATTCATATGCAGAATCACTGAAATTATATAATTCATATTTTGTAGCTCATACCTGCATATGTGTTTTGTTCTTACCAGAAAAGTAGAAATGCCACACAAAATTAACTCAACTGATTTATTTCACTTCTGAATATGCACACATTCTACCAACACTGCCTACCTTCAGCTTATTGATGAGTGAGGAAGGACCGAAAGGAAAGGAACTGGGGTGGCTCTGTCTTGCCCTTTCCTTTGTGTCATTAATTTCCCTGTAAGCCATTGGCTAACACGAAGAAGTGACATAAGTAAAAAAAGATGTGATTGGGTTTCTTGGTCACTCTTGTATCTTAGAAAGCCATCGCCTTCTTTCCCCACTTGAAGCAAGTTCTGGTTCAAATGGAACAGGCAGCTCTTGGTTTGCCAGCATCCCACTTACTCAGTCGTATACACAACACACTTACCTTGTGTTCCTTTGGGTCTCCTGACCGCCCACGTGTAGTGTGTCCGCCTGAATTCGATGACCATGGGGCATCACGAACACTACGTGTGGGTGGATGCCAAGGAACGGCAGGCGTACATATTGTGTGCAGCTCTGCGCAGGCGCATGTTCCTGTGTTCCCTGTGAAGGCCATTGTCCCACCAGACTTAATTTATAAAGAACAAGCTCAGAGATAAAGTTATTAAGAGTTTCATCATGATGGCAGCACAGCATTAAAGCAAGCATAGGGCCCTGTGCAGATGCACAGGTGCTGGCTGTGAAGCCAGGCCCACGTCCAGGAGTCTGCTATCAAAGGAGAAAATCTGGATACGTCTCGCTGGCTCTCTCTTGCCAATATTTTTTCTCTATTTAATATGGTAGTTAACGCTTAGGAGGTACATTATTAGAGCTGTCATATTGAAAACATGTCTGAATGACAAGTATTGTGTTGTAAATTTTGATTTTTCAAGGTTCTACTTATCAGTTTATTATCAACCTGCCTCTATGTGAGAGAAGAGAACCATCTTCTAAGGGCATTTGGTGACACTCCTGCTGAATTCTGATCATTACTAATGCAGGACGTGGAAATTTCCCCTACAGAATCAAGAATGAATTCTTAAGTCTGGAGTTCTTCTTCAGGGACTAAATTCAAACTGATAAACTCTGGAATCAGTGTGCAGTGGAGACACAAATGGGGTTTGGAAGTGTGCTCGCTCCGTGGCCGACATGCAGCTGGTGAGGACGCCTTGGGCTTCTCTGCAGCGTTTGTTTGCCGTGCAACAGAGACCACACAGATGGAAGAAAATGTTTCAGTCTATGGGATGCCTATTCCACCGAGAACTTTCCAAAATACGTTTTACTTCCAATTGCCCCAGATACAAAGTTGGCTGTATTATAGAAAGTGACCAGGGGCTGGCCTGTGGCTGCGTGGTTAAGTTCGCATGCTCCACTTGGCTGCCCACGGTTTTCCAGTTCAGATGCTGGGTGCAGACCTACACACCACTCATCAAGCCATGCTGCGGCAGAATCCCACACAGAAGAACTAGAGTGACCTACAAGTAGGATATGCAACTATGCACTGGGGCTTTGGAGAGGAAAAAAGAAAAAAAAAAAGAAGAAATTCGGCAACAGATGTTAGCTCAGGGCCAATCTTCCTCACCAAAAAAAACGGGACCAGATGCCCAGGATGGGGAGGAAAGTCTCTGTTTTTGATAAGTGTATGTCCTTGTAACTAACCTGGGGCAAGTCCTCAAGTATAAAGGGGCTGATTAACAACAGTATTTACTTATGGGCTTTGTGTGATTTAAATAAGATAAGATAGGAAATACCAGCATAGTGCCCAGTAGAGAGAGTACTCAATAACTGTCAGCTGTTACTGTTAGCTGTCATTGCCCCGCTTGGTAAACTGCTCTGTGTCAGTCCCGTCAGAGGTCGAGGTGAGGACAGACCCACTGTTCTTGAGCCGCTGCTGCTGCTGCGTTTATGCTGATGAAACCCTCAGGGATGTTTGTAGCTGATCCTCCTGGTCAGTCCTCCAGACTTACCACCCTCTGTTCTCTGCCCTTAGACTACTGTTTCCTGGACTTTATCAAAAGGCCAGATGACAGGCAGGTTGAGTAGCTTATTCCGTGGCCCGTTCCCCAGACCCACAACCTGGCCCTACCTGAGAACCTCCCTCCTTGAGCGGGACCAGTCACAGTGGTCCCTGGGGATCCATTTTGTGTTAGACCCATTCAGAATTTCTTCCACTTGGGGGAAGGAAGGTAGAGACTCAGTCTCTCAAAGTATTAGAATACGTATCACCATTTTTTTTTTAAAGAATCACATTTTTTTTTTTGAGGAAGATTAGCCCTGAGCTAACATCTGCTGCCAATCTTCCTCTTTTTGCTGAGGAAGACTGGCCCTGAGCTAACATCCGTGCCCATCTTCCTCTACTTTCTATGTGGGACACCTACCACAGCATAGCGTGCCAAGTGGTACCGTGTCCACACCCGGGATCCAAACTGGTGAACCCCGAAAGTAATGAGAGCTTTCAAGATCCACTCTCCTAGCTATTTTCAAGTGTGCGATACAATATTATTGACTGTAGTCACCAGGCTGTACATTACATCCCCAGGACTTATGCATTTTATAACTGGAGGTTTGTACCTTTTGACCCCCTCACCCACTCACCCTCCCCCCTTCTTAAATAAATGTGAGAGGAACTGCAGGTGCAATGGGCAGAGGGGCCCAGGGAGGTCACCTGAAAGGGAGCAGTTAAGTGTTCACAGGGAGAAAACTAGTTGGAAAATAAACAAGACCTGTTAAATGACCCACAGGTCAAAGAAACCACAGGATAAAGTAGAAAATATTGTGAGCTGAAAAATAATTAAAACAGCATACAAAAGTGTGTGGGATGCAGCTAAAACAGGCTTAGAGGGAAATTTATAGCTTAAATTGCTTATATTTGAAACACAAAATGCCTAAAAGTCAGTGATCTAAGCTTCCACCTTAAACAGCTAGGAAAAGAAAAGCATATTAAACCCAAAGGAAATAATAAAGAGAAAACAGACACCAATATGTCAATGAAATAGTGAATAACAAATAAGAGAGAAAAGCAACAAAGCAAAAAATTGGTTCTTTTAAAAGAGTAACAAAATTTATATATCCCCAGCAAAGTCAATCAAGAAAAAAAAGAAAAAAAACACAAATTACCAATACCCAGAATGAAAGAGGCACCTAACTATAGACACCACATATTTTTTTAAAGGATGAGAAGGAACTATTACAAACAACTTTATGCCAATGAATTTGACAACTTTTTTAAATGGAAAAATTCCTTGAAATTCTCAAATTACCAAAATTGACACAATAAGAATTTTTTTTTACAATATGAAGAGCCCTACATCTGTTAAAGAAATCGAATGCAAAACTAAAAACCTTCTCACAAAGAAAACCTCAGGCCCAGATAGCTTCACTAGTGAAGAACAGCCAAAAGAACTTTGGAAAAGGACAACGTTGGAGAACTTGTGCCACCTGATTCCGAGACAAGATAAAGTTTTAATATAAGGCTACAATAATCCAGACAGTGTGGTATTGGCCTAAAAATAAATAGCTCAATAAAATAGAGGATTCAGAAATAGACTCAAGTTTAAATGGTCAATCAATTTCTCATCTATACTAAGTAGTTTCGTATAATCATTTATTTAGTCACCTTATGAGGTAGCTATTTGCTTTTGTATCTCCATTTGATAAATGAGGACACTGAGACACAGAGAGGTTATATAACCAGTCCAGGGTCACACAACAAGCAAGTGGCAAGGCCAAGCTTCAAAACCAGACAGTCTACACCAAGAATTTATGCCCTTAACCCACCACATAGTTCTGTTTCTATGATAAGTATTTCATCACTGAGTCACCATTGTAAAACCCTTGGAAAAATTATAATTGAATGTATAAATGGTGATATAAATCAAACCTATAGTATTAATGTTTTGAGTTACATTTAGGGAAAAAATTAGTGACTATTTAATCTTTAATTATGTATAATATTTAATGACATATTATAGTAATTAATAGATAAGACTAGGGACAACTTAGATTTGTTATTTTTAATTGAAAAGTAAAAGAGAATTTGGCTAAGATTTTAAGCAGTGTTGGAATATTGCACAGAACGTAAGATGAGAGAGGATTACCAAGGGGCACAGACGACAGGAGTGGTGGGTCCCAGCCTGGAGTGTTTATCACAGGCATTGTCAGCATGTTGGCACATAGTGATAATAAAAAGCAGACTAATAAATGTTGAATTGCTTTTATTATTGTTTTTAAATTGTCGACAGACACCACACCTCTTTTTTCGTCTGTACCCAGAGCGGACCACATTTGTCACTCCCACTGCTATGCCACTGCTTAAGATCCCCATGTTTATAAGTTTAAAGTTTTAGATTTATGAGAATTATTTAGGTACTTGATGTGGTTTGTTTTATGGACAAGTGAATTTCTTAAAGAAAATAAAGAACACTGGATTTATAAACGCAGTTTAAAGCATATAAGATAGATTAAGTTGTTGTGATATTATGACTTACAGTAAATAAATATATATTTGGTCTTTGTCCCTATTCTGGCTCAAAGCTCTTAAAACTCTTGGAATTTCGTAAGGATTGAGAGCCATTAAGGTGTCTTTGTTATGTTAATGAGGTGATTTTGGCACCTCCCCTGATCTCCTAAGGATGAAGGCTGTCACCAGAGGAGCCAACCCTGTGATTAGAGGGTTGGAACTTTCAGTCCCACCCACTGACCTCCAGGGAGGGGAGAAGGGCTGCAGACTGAATCAATCGCCAATGGCCAATGATTCAATCAATCATGCCTGTGTATTGAAACCTCCATAAAAACCCAAAAGGACAAAGTTCTAAGAGCTTCCTGGTTGGTGAGCACATGGAGGTGCTGGGAGAATGGCGCCTGGAGAGAGCACAGAAGCTCCCTGCCCTTTCCCCACACCTTGCCCTACACATCTCTTCCATCTGGCTGTTCCTGAGTTACATCCTTTCATAATAAACTGGCGATCTAGTAAGTAAAATGTTCCTCTTAGTTCTGTGAGCTGCTCTAGCAAATTAATAAAACTCAAGAAGGGGTCACTGGAACCTCCCATCTATGGCCAGTCAGTCAGAAGCACAGGTGACAACCTGGGCGTGCGACTGGCATCTGAAGTGGAAGTGGAGGCAGACTTGTAGGACTGAGCCCTTAACCTGTGGGATCTGATGCTGTCTCCAGGTAGATAGCGTCAGCATTGAGTTGAATTATAGGATACTCAGCTGGTGTCAGAGAAGCACACGCTATTAGACCCTAAACACCACCCCCTAGAAAGACCTTGTTTGTTGTGGCCACCTTGGGGAAAGCCCCCCAAAATGGGAATAATTGTAAACGGCTGGCAAGATAACCCAGGGTGATTTCAAATCACAGTGGTCTCTTTGGGCTCCCTTTGAGCTTCCAAACCTTGTCTTAAGAGCTGAGAGACAGACACTTTTAATCTCTAAAGAGTCAAGCGTGCCACCATCCAGCACAATTGCTCAAAACCCAAAGGCTCCAGAAACTGTAAATATTTACAAAGAACAGCGGAACTTACTAAGCTTGTTTCACGTCCTGAGGGCCTGGCTTGATAATCGTCAGTGTGGGGACCCCAAAATACAGTTGGGCAAAAGTGCAGTTGCACCCCATTTGCAGCCAGAGATGGTGGGACAAAAATGCCAGTTGCACTCCATTTGTGGCTAAGGGTCCCACCAAACTGCCGTCAGCCTCAGGGGAATTACTGGTCATTAAAAGAAACGTTCCAATTAGATAAGATCGCTTGAGAAGTACACTTAGAAGCAAAAGCTTCAGAATTCCAAAATAACCTTATTGAAAGTTTTGTTGCAAAAAAACTAATAGAAAATTGTTATAAAAGGTACCTAAAAGAAAAATACATTGGGTCATGGCTTTACAGACACCCCCATAATCTACCTTGGAAGGAGGGCCACATCTGAACCCTCCCAGAGTTAAGGAGACTCTGAGAGATTTCCTGGAAATGGCTACATTAACAACGGAGTTGATCAATACTTCCAAGCACATTACTGTTTGTCCCAGCTGAAAACTGGTAAGATATTTGAAAGGATTTAGCAACTTATGATCAGAAATGTGGCCAAATAGGAAGCTCATATTCAGAGCCTGATAGGAATTTTTTAGGTTTTCTTCTCTAAGACTACATAAAACTAAGCACCCGGAGGAAAGAAGCAAATTAGGGATGATGTAGTCAGATGGGTAGATCAACCTGTAATGCCATTTAAGTTATAACCCAGTTTCTGAGGGAGTAGAGCGACTGTCCCTGACTCACAAATCTTTACAAAACGGGAGATGCTGCGCTAGAGGCAGCCCACATGCCACCCATTTCCTTTATCTCAAAAAGCTTGGAACCTCTCTGGTACCACCAATTCCTAAGACTGAAGAAAACACAAGAAGGAAAGAAGCTTTTAGAGATGCAGACTGCTATGGAGACACCCTTGCCTAAAAGTCTAAGGAAAACTTTAAAACAGGCTGTAAGATCTTTGTTTGCAGCTGTCTGGGTATTTATGTGTGTCTATATGTGTATGTTACAAACATGTGAAGTTTTTATACCTCCAGAGGGTATTATCAAGACTACTTTGTAAGAGCTCTAACTGACTTTAAAACAAATAAGTGCCGTATAAATTGAGTATGCTCTAAAAATAATTGAAAAAATAACAGAAACTAACCCAAATGAATTTCAGGCTCATATGATCTAGGAACATATTCAGTAATGAAGCTAATTGAAGTTTGTTGGATTGCTTGAAATAAAGATGTTTTCAGAGTTATCAGCCTTGGATATAATATAGACATGTTACCTCTGTTACAAAACTTGTCAGCAAAAAAATAACTTAAAATAATAGCTGATTTTGTCTAATGTCTCATGATGTTTCATAGGCAATGTAAATAATTATTGGGAACAAGTAAACCAAATAGATGTAAAAAGGATAAAAGTTTTGTGTGAACTTACTGACAATAATTATGTTACAGTATATGTACTTAACTTCAAAACCTTTTGGTAATTTGGAACCTTAGAGTTTTGCTAAATCAAGCTAAATGACACAATTTATTGAAAATCTAGGTCCTTTCCACATAAGATAAAATAGATATTAATTATTAAATATAGATTTATCTACTTTTGGCTTCTCATTACAGAGAAACTGTAAAAGATGTTTGGGTCTATTAGTAAACATGTATTTTATTAAAAGATTATACTATAAAGTAACATGTTTCTAGAAATTATAAAAAGTATTTATAAATTTGCCAAGCTGTAGAATGCTAATGTAAAAGACAGCTCATAATTGCTTACTTCTTAGTTTTCACTAAAAAGTAAAGTTTCTAAGGATTAAGAATTCTTATATATGTGATTAAAGCTACTAAAAATTAATAAGGAAAACATCTTTATATTCAAGGAAAGTAAAATGTGTATTTTCAGTACAGAAGGTAGAAGGAATGGAGATATTTTTGTTTGCTTTGTTAAGAAAGATAAATTTGTCCTAAAGTATTAGGAAGGAGGGAAGATATGGGATGAATTCTAAACATAAAAAGAAAGTTATAAGAGGTTTGTGGAAGAACTCTAAAAAAAGAGTTTTATAAATTGTCAAGTTGGCTAAGAGTAGAATGAATTCAATTATATAAATGTGTTAATATCAAAAACAAGCTGGTGCAAAGTTAGAATTTGGTTTTCTCTCTCTTAAAAGAATAATTTTTGTGAACTTTTAGTCTGCCCTTGATAAAGAGATTGTAAGGACTTTATTTATTTTTGAGTAAGTCTACCTAAAAGACAGAAAATCTATATTTTGTCAAAATAATTTCCTGTGTTCAAAAAGGCTGAGGTCTCTCTATTAAGGTTTTTTAACTGTTTAACTCTCTCTGTTTGCCTTTAACATCTTCTGTTGTCACTTTGGTTAAATAGATAACTAAGCATTGTTTCCTATTTGACCAAGTGTTTTAAAACCTTTTGATATTTTTGACAAACTTCCTCAAAATTAAGATTCCAATACAGTCTTTCTTTTGACCTGAATGTAACTTTGCAAACTTCCAGTGGGCCCCTGAGACTTAAAGAATTTGTTCTCTCTATAAAGAGGGAGATATTAAACTAATTAGACTTTCTTGGTATGTTAAATTACATGGGAAGCATTCTCAAATAAATCATAATAAACTTTCTTAAGTTATATTGCATGGGTCAGTATTATTAATATAAGTGCTTTTAAAAAATTGTATAACATTCCTAAAATTCTGATCTGTCCTTGTTATCAGTCATAATTCTAGTTATTAACTTAAAATGTGATATGTTACAAAAATAATCAGATTTCTTTATCAATTGCCATTTTTAAGCCTATGTCATTTACAGACAGTTATTGTCTTGCTCTAATGTTTTTACAAATACGCTTCATCTTCAGAGAGATTCCTGGAAGGGACTCTCATACTTACTTTAGAATATAGGTTTCTGATAAACTTTCAGGTTATAAAACTGAGCTAGGTAAAAAATTACAGAACTCTAATGGAAAAGCTGATGGCTTCATAAAACTGCTAACAACAGATCAAGAGTTGATTACATGGGACTGAATGAGCTGATGAGGATGATTATAATTTTTATGACTTTTTATTTGAAATATTGCTGATTTTTTAATGTTTGTTTTTCCAGATTTAAGGAACTCTTTTCTCTTAAAGTTATGACTTAAAGCAATTTGGTAAATTATATCTTTGTAAGAAGAATTGAAACATTTATCTTTTTCTCCCTACCTGATCCCTCCAGAATTTAGAAACTCTTGATGAGTGAGTATTCTTATATTCACGACAATATAGTTATTTGCTTAAGTTCAATAAGAGTCTGTTCTGCTTATAAAAGGACACAGTTGGAAACATTGATTATATTACCAAGACTTTGACTGAAATGTCATATTTAAGAGAAACATGCATAGACTCAGATATTATCAAACAGCTTTAAGGAACAAAGGTTGACTATACGGAACAAATAAAGCCACTTGGAAATTGGCCTGGTACCTTGTTTACACGGTTCCCAGAAACCTTACCAGGTGAGTAAAGAAAGTAATTTCCTTGCAGGTTGAAGACAATCAGGATATTTTGGGGACTTCAAGAAGAGAGGAATTCACCCAAATCTACAGGCATTGCAGGCAGAGTCTGATGACAAGTCCTTGGCTTGGATTTCCTGGCTGAGAGGCCTTTAAAGTTCAATCTGAGATTCCTTATGAAAAGTTCCAGCAAAGCAGATTTTAAAGAGCTTATATGATCAATTGCTATTCTTACTGAACTAATGTGAATAATTGGGCAAAGTTTATTGAAATTCAACTTATTTTACAAATCTATCAGTCTTAATTTGGTGATCTTTGATTAAAAAGAGAGAAAAGTTAAGTTTCAGTAGAAACTATGATACACACTTGTGGATATTAGATTCTAGTTCTGTTAATTGTCTTTGAGGTTTCTGTTTTCTATCTGTAGGCTGGACTGGATCCTGAATTTTTCCAGTCTCCTCAAACATCTGGCTGCAAATCTCCAAACTAACATTTTCAATTTTTTCCATCAATTTTATTTGGAATCATTGAGAACTGGAACCACACTTTTTCATGAAGCCCTGCAAACTAAAGCAAGACAACTTCATACAAACTTAATAAATATCACCACGATATCCCATGTTTATACAATCTTCATGCCTCTTGCTAAGTAAGCCACTCAAAAACATACCTGAACACCCAATGACGTTATCAGAGACATTTCAAACTGCGAAAGAAGCTTTGACACTTTCATCTAGAAATCTGCTTGACTGGCTGTACCCTGGGCTCAGGAGCTTGTATACAACTTGCTCCAACCATTAACCTTGTTTTTCTTCATGTTTCTCTAGAAATGTTTCTTATTAAATACTTTATTACTTGCTTATACAATATAGACCTGACTTTGGGAGCCCACCTGCATCACTGCCTTCTGAAATGAATTCAACCAGACTAGTCCACCATCAGGACTAAGAGACTGGTTCAATGAGATGGAACAACCTACACCCTTTACCAGCAGGAAGCAGCTAGAGCAGTCATCATCTTGTTTCCCTCAAGAATGAGGAAAGAACAACAAAAATGGGGGATTTGTAACCAGAGGACCAGTTTAAACTGACTCCATCTTATCAACAGAATGTTAAAAGTTGTTTTTTAGGAGCATAGAGCCAAAAACTGTGAGTCATGTAGCCAGAGCATATGCAGAAGAGAAAATCTTGACCTGAAATAACACTTGGAATCAAAGGACCAGGACATGACTAGAACTTGAAAGCTGGAATCTCATCAGAAGCAAGGGGTCTGTTGTCTAGGAAGATCCAGTGTTAAAGCCCTTTCTCCACCTTACCATAAATGTTTAAAGCCCTCCAATTGAAACCTGCCCTGCCAGCACTTCCACATACCAGTCTGTTCCATCTAACCTCTTAAATTTCACCCCAAACCCTGGATCAGGGAGACAGATTTGAGAGGCTTGCCTCCTGTCTCCTTGCCAGTCAACCTTGCAAGAAAGCCTTTTCTCTTCTCAAAAGCCTGTGCCATAAGTATTGGCTTTTTATGCATATTGGTCATTGGGCCATCTTGCTCAGTAACACCATTCTCAAGGATGCCAGAAAGCACATTGATGATAGTAAGCCCACAAGTAAGATGCTATTGTTACAGAAGAGGAAACTTCAACTGAAGGTGAATAACTTACCCAAGGTCAACCACCAACTAGCTGACAGGGGCGATATTCCATCTCAAGTCTATCTAACTGAAGCCAAGTGTTTTAACCAGCTGACACTGCCCTCACTCCTTGCTTTCAGTGTTGTCCACAGACAAGCAGCATTGAGCCATCACTTGAGAGCTTGCTAGAAATGCAAAATCTCAGGCCCCAGGTGAGAATCAGAATCTGCATTTTAACAAGCTCTCCAGGTGATCCACGGTGCCCTTTAGAACCGAGAAGCACTGCTCTCACTAACCTGACCTCCGGCTCCCTGCCATTTAGCATTTCCTGGGCCTGTGAACACAGCTCAGTTACATTCCACTGATGTTGTCTGCTCAGACCTTCTGCTAGCCAAAGGGCACGAACAAGGAGGAAAGATACCTCATGGTGAGCATCAGAGAGAAGCGGCAGGTGATAAAAGGGAAGAGGAAGAAGACTTTGAGGATGTCTCTGAATATTTCCACTGGAAATCTCAACCTTCTCTACATCAGTCACTTGATATGAACTTAAAGCCTAATTTTGTCATCATTTCGAGTGTCCTTCTGTATCTGCCCAGTCATATTTTAAGCATAAGTATTGTGTGTATGAGTAGTGGATTGAATAACTTTTTAAAGTAGCCCAGTTACTTGGATCCCCTGATCTCTACTGGATATGTTGAAATAATAAGGTAAAGGGAACTAGGGCACCATGTCTTCATGGCTTAATATTTAAAGGATGGATGTAAACTCCAGTCCCATCACCAGTCCATTAGTTCCATTCTGTTTCACACAGGTACTGCCGCCTCTTCTCTTCATTTTTCCTTTTTTTTTTTTGCAATGCTCCATTTTCCTTCAAAACTTGCCCTTTACCTTATGGTATCTCAATTTATGCCAAGACTTTCCATCAGGCAGCTGGCATTACATTCCAGACCCATCCTCAGCTCCTCCACCCTTTACGTTCATTGCTGTCCCTACTTACATCTGACTCTGCCCTCTCTTCTTCACCTGCTCCCACCTTTTCATCCCTTCTCCATGGCCTCACTGAAGCCCATAATGTCTATCACCTGGACCACTGAAGCTACTTCCTAATTGCTTTTCCTGCCTCTGGTTCTCCTCTCTGCAAATGGTAGAAAATTTTCTTTCTAGGAAACATGTCTGATCATGTCGCTCTCATGAAAAATCTCTAGTGGTTCCTGTTGCTCATAGGACAACGTCTGGACCCTGACCCAGCACCCAAGGCCCTTCAGAACTGGGCCTGAGGCTTGGCCTCCTCCCAGTGCCTCCCCCATGCGCCCAGTGCTCTAGTGATCCTGAAGGGCTCACTACGCCCAGATGTGCCTTCTCACACCATTCTGTGCCCAGAGTGCTCATACCCCTCTCCAGCTGCCAAACTCCTAACAGAGATGCCACGTCCTCAGCGAAGCCTCCTCTAGTTCTCCGCCCCTAAAATTGTGATCCCCAGACAAACAGCACCAGCATCAGCATCACCTGGAAACCTGATGGAAATGCAAACTCTCAGAAACCACTGCACACCCACTCCAGCAGAACCCTGGCCAAGGGGCCCACCAGCATGGGGTTTAACCAGCCCTCCAGGGGATTCTAATACACATTCAAGTTCAAGAACTGCGCTCAGTGTTCCTACCACTGGCTCTCCTCACTCTCCATTGTAATCGCCCATGGTTCTCTTTCCCCACTGCTTACAAGGAGCGCCTCACATCAGGGAAAGTGTCTTCCTTATTTCCTCAGTGTCTGGGACATAGAAGTCCATCAACCACTTCTGCACATCGAATAAGAAATAAGTTCTCATATTCCTGGCTCTTTACAGTCCTATCCATAAAATTTTAAGATAAAAGACCACTATAATTTTCCTCCTGCCACTTTTCAGCCTTCCCTAAATTGCTAGATTCTCCATAGATGTCAACGCTTTCCAAGGTTCATTGGTTGGGGAACTCCTCTGTCCCCGGAGAACGGAGAACGGTGTGAAATCCGGCTTAAGGAGCCAGCCAGGCAGCCCCCAGCACCACGTCCGTTTCTTTGACAATGGACCACCGCCCCCCCCCCCCCCCCCCCCCCCCCCCCCCGCCCAGCGCGCCCCCCCCCCCCCCCCCCCCCCAGCAAGCTTTGAGGAACAGGCCTTCCTTCCTCCAGGGGCCTGAGGACTTCGTGAGACAATTACCATGACAAAACCTTGTTTAAGGCCCAAACGCTTAACGTTCTCAGTGAGGATAAACTCATCAAAGACTGACAGGGGAGAAAAAAGAAACAGCTACACTGAATGTGTTTGGTTATTGTTTCTCTTTTGAGAAACACATCTCATGACATAATGGTGGTTTAATATAACCCTGAAGTGTATTTATACAAAATGAGAGAAACTTTGGTTCCAATTGTGCCAGCACCCTGGGATCCATGTCACATGACACAGAGTATTAAATGCTGACTAAAGGGCAGGGATTTTCATGCCTGTTCCCCTAGAGGAGTGCCTGATCCTAGGGAAGCACTTGGTAAATATTTGTGGATTATTGATTTTTTTTGGTCCTAATAATTCCATTTTTAGTTAAGCAAAAGAACCCACATGCCATAAATATTCAGTTTTCACATTCTTTTTATATGAAGAGAATGAATGACTAGCCCTATTTTGAACTAAAAAAATGCAAATTAGTTTTGAGTTTTGTTTAAAATTCCTCCATCTCCTCCGGCCGTCACTCTGGAAAGCTCAGGATCCCTCACGTTTAATGATCTGCTTACTGAAGCTGGGGACATAGCTGCTGGTGGCAATTTCCCCACACACGGGTTGTTCATTGTAATGGCTGATACACTGTTGTCTGGCTGGGACTGTGCTGGAAATCGATTGTTCTTTGTTGATTAATAACTGATTTCTCCACTGATCAAAATGCACAGATCAATGCCCTGCCCCATTTGGTTGTGGCCTCCCGGGTCTTCCCTTCAGTCCAACTGCCTGCCATCCTACTCATGTTTCATTCTGCTCAGGAGATGGCTGGGATGCTCCACCAGGAACAAGAGGTTGGACCAGACCCGAAACTGGGCTTTCAAATGTGTCAGCCAGTCGTCTGTGCACTACCCCCACTCCTGTCCACTAGATGGAGCTGCAGGCCCGTGTTTGTGACAGTTCGCTGGGCTGGGAGGAAGAGGAGTGAAAACATACACGGGCGAGACGTTGTGGGATGCTTAAAATTTGTGAAAGTTAATCCTTTCAACATTCTGGTCTATGCACGTGTCTTGGCAGCCACTTGAATAATAGGTCCATCCAAAGTAATAAAAATACACAACACGCCCATTTATTGATTACACCTGGCACGCTGGGCATCATCTTTTCAGGCCAAGTACCTCCTGGCACCTCTGTGTATAAAGACAGCAGCTGTTTACTCAGTGCATAGCAATTAACGTGCTCCCTAAGGAATATTATTTATGACACCGAATATTTAAGAAAATGCTTTCTGATCCCCCGAGACACCGCTCAGTAAAATCAACGTGTTGTCACATCTCAGGTTCATTAACTGTGCTAGTGTCCTAACACCCAGTAGAAAATTAGTAGGAATTTAGTCGGAGGGGAGCCATTGTATTTCTGGCCATCATCTTTTCCTTAGGATTGAAGACCAAATTCATGGAAGGGTCCCAGTTGTTCAAGGAAATCTTGGCATTTCTTTCGACTATGAAAGAACTTCCCCTCTGCTTACTGCGGCTCAGATTTTGCTGCAGTGCGTGGAGAAAGGTAAGCCAGTAACTGCAGCTCATTTGGACAAGCATCTGCATCCTCCTTTGTGAAAAGGCTAATTTTGTTGATCTGCTGTGTGCTTTCCCTTTGTGGCCCTGAGGCCCTCTCTCAGCCATAAAGTAAATCAAGCAGGTTTGGCTTGGAGGCAGCCATCGGGTCCCTGTTCCCACCACGAAATGGAGCTAACCTCATCTGCAGTTTGACCACCCCCTTTCACTGATTCTGAATTGTTTGGTTAACTCGCTTTGGGAAGGAGTATCAATAATTCAGCACTAGCCGGCTGGGATGTCACCCTGACAGATGGAAACAGCGACGGGGCTATCGATCCACTTCCTCCCTCCCAGGGGGCCGCAGTAGAGTCCCCTGCCCACTCCATGCCGTCCATGGGGTCAGGGAGGAAAAAGGAAACGGTTCCAACGCAGTCAC
>NC_060281.1:1729406-1750156 GCF_021613505.1 Equus quagga
CCCCCAGCTGCGGCTGCCCCGCCCGCTGCGCTGGGCAAGCGGGAGGCCGCCTGGGCCCCACGTGGGCCCCGCGCCTGGTCCTGAAGGCCTTAGTCGAGGAACGCGAACGCAAAGGCTCAGTTCGCGTTTGTCGTTGAAATAAACCTATTCTCACGTTTTGCTTTATGTTTCAAATGCCTTTGGATTCATACAAACTGACAGTTCCATAAAGACTTTGATCATACTGCCTAATGTTCCTATTCTTCATCCCCCAAAATAACGTCTTTGGAAGTGATTAAAACAGATGACGGTGAGAACGTATTTGTGCAAGAAAAGCTTCTGTTTGCCCCGATGTTGCATCCGGGCCCCTGGAACCCTTCCCTCTGTCCGCCGTCTGGGTATCCGCGCGGGGTTCTCTCTGAGCTCACGTTCCTCCAGGGACCTTGCTCCAGAAGCACATCTCTGCGTCTGCCACCTGCTGCTGTCCCCCAGCACCCTGTCGAGGAGCAACATGGCCGTGTGGATCAGGCCTTGATGCGGGTGTCTGCAGCGCCCTCTCCAGCTCCCCCGTGCAGTCCCAGGCGGCCCCTGGCTTCCCAGCAGCTGTTTGCATGATGCTCAGCACGTGCCCAGCTCTCCCCGTTGCTTTGGGAAGCCCCAAGCGCGTCTTCATTGTTCGATGCCCTCCCTCAGTGCAGGGAACTGGACTTTACAGGTGACCCTGATGAAATTGCGGAACATGTTAAAAGAACAAGAGGGTGCAATAAGTGTTTAGTGTTTCTTTTGGTCTCAGCTGGAAACATCTCCTAGCCTCTCAAATGGCACAATCATATTGATGATTTGTTCTGACAAACAGACTCTCTAAACAGTCTTCTGCTTAATACTACTAACCCATGTTTGCGCAGTTTTAAAATTTGCAAAAACTCCTTGGTTAATCTTACCTCACTTAATCATCACAAAATCCTTTGATAACACTACTTTTAACGGTTACAAAGACTGAGATTCAGTGAAATTAAGTAATTTGGCTAAAGTTTCACGGCTGATAAATGGCAGGGCCAGGTCCTTTGAGTCTAAATCCCGTATTCTTTTTCCTGCCTCTGCCTTAATAATGGAACTCACTGGCTTTATATTGTTGAGTTAACTACCTGGCTGTATTGGAACGATATTGGAAATAAAGTCCAAAAAATGTTGCACACTGTGCTATCTCCTCACGAATCCATGGAGGTTCAGCCAGAGTAAAGAGGGGTCATGGCAGGACAGAAATATAGCACAGGATTTAGGGTGTGACCCGCCTGAGCTCCCTCACCACCTGTGTGCAAAGTGCTCAGCAACTCTGGGCCTCAGTTTCTTCGTCTAGAAAATGGAGATGATAGTTCCTCCTGAATGCACTTGTGCGATTAGAAATGTTAATAAATACATCAAAAGATGCCTGCTATGTTTATTGGCACTGAATAAAAACTAGCTTTTATCAGCTATTCTGATTATTTCTATTAACTTCAACATCATTATTATTAGAAAAGTACAGATTTACTGCAATTCTAGGATAATCTGTGAGCTGGGAGGATGACTTTAGACGGTGTAACTGGCCTTTCGTCTTTATGCGTGGTAGAGATTGCTGACTGACTCTTACTAACAACTTCATGTTTTTCCATTCTCTGGATAGTGAAAACTCTTTTATTGTTTGTGAAAATGTTTGGTCATAGAAACAATTATTTCTTGAAATACGGAAACTCTGGAAGACACTGGGCAATTTGTTTTGTTAACCATCTGCCAGTGTTATACCCAATTTTGCACCTGATTTTCCCCTTGTCCCTGTCGTGGTCAATTACTTTGTACCATATCAGGATTTGGAAAACAGTTAATCAGGTTGGATTGCTAGGCAGCCTCAAGTCTGCCTTTGATCTAATCACACGCAAGCTGCCGCACCCATCCATTTTCCCTCTATATAAGCGTCTTCATCAGCGTGATGCTTTACCTCGTCCGTAGTACCCGTGTGCACCGACTTCCACGTAGAGAAGAAGGGGTATAAACAGAAGCACCCATGGGAAAGGGCAGCCAAAACAAAGGTGTGGAGTGAATTAAAGATGCATCTCAGCAGAAAATCCAACTAGTCCAAATCCATGACGTCTGTGTAAGGAAATGCGATATGTCGAGAGATGGTAACGACAAAGCCACCTTCCACCGGAACAGAAATATGTTCGAGGCATTTTAATGAAAACAGAAGGAAACATTTCAAGGATGGCTGAAGAAGCAGATCAAAGGGCTCACAAGTGTGTCCACAGGGAGAACAGCAGAGGCTGTGCACTTAATGTGTCACGAGGGTAGATCTGTTAAGTGTTCTTACCAGAGAAAAAGGGGGAGACACGGGGAAACCCTGGCGGTGATGGGTATGTTTATTCCCTTGATTGTGGGGATGGTAACATGGGAGTGTCCATATGCCCAGACTCACCAAATGGTCACATTAACTGTGTGCGTTTTCTGTATACCAATTATACCTCAATAAAGCTGGGGGGACATTTATTGAGAACTACAAAGCAAGTATTGCATGGAGACATTGAAGGTAGGAAAACCATGGCAGGATTCTTTCATTGTGGCCTTATCTTTTCTTAATTAAGGGCAATTCTATCTTTTATAAGTGAATTTAGTGACAGTGACTCAGAACATCTGTGCATGAAGCAGGAAGCCCCATGATCACAGACTCTTGACAGCCCTTCCAGCTGGAAAAGGAAGACCGTGGAAGGTTGTGTCCACCCATCACTGCCATAAGTTCAGGGCATTCCTGCCACTTGCCCCTGGTGTTCTCGATGCTTTTCTGGGTCTCACTTTCTATATTTAAAATGGAGAATTTAGGCTCCTAAAGTCTTTCCCAATCCACCACTTACAAATTTTGTAGCACTGTATATTTAACGCATTTATTATGTTTTGTGACCCCCATTTAAACTTTTGCGCTAAGCCAGGAAGGTATTGTTATCCCCATTCAACCCAAGGAAGAAATTGCTCTCCAGAAGCCAATGCCAAGTCGATTGCTCTAAGTGATACCGCTCTCCACTGGACCACTGGATCTGGTCATCACGGAGAGCTAGACAGTGCTGGCGAAGGTCACATTATTTTTGGAAGCACCTTTAGAAATAATTTGCAAGACACACAAATCTGTCTCATTATGGTCAGATGGTGCATATAAAGAGTCCGTGCTTGCATGTGCACCCGTGTGCATGTGTGTGTGTCTGTAATGTTATCCAAAAGCACTTACCCAAGCTTTATCATTCACTATCTTCACAAGAATTGACTTTGGGTACTCTTGGAAGTGTCCAGAATTCAAGTCCACCTTTCAAAGTAAAGTGTGATACCCAGGAGGAACGTGCTCAGTGTGCTACGTGTTCAAATGTAGTCAACTGAAATAAGTAAGATAGAGACTCTGGAGACAGAAAATTCCCTCTCTCTCTCTTTCTGGCCCTTGCTCTCTTTCTCCCGTATTTTGAGCCATTCCATTCTTGTATGGAAGAGGACTAAAGGGCTAATATTTGCTGAGTACCCGAGTGCCAGTTAGTGCCTTTTCACTTAGCCCTCACATCCCCCAAGAAGCAGGCATCATTGCCACCATTAATAAGGAGGAAGCTGAGCCCAGGGAGGTGTGGTGGCTTGGTAGTGAGTAGTGAAGCCAGAATAACAACCTGACTCATTTGGGCTTAAAAGCCAGTATTCTTCTGGCTACACTGCCACAACTCTGAAGGTGACAAAGCTCATTTTGGAGGTATAAGTTCTGACACTATGTATTTTTGAAATGAGTTAAGTTACTTTATAATCATAACTTATGTTTCAAAGACGTCACATTTATGGCAACTCTAGCGTACATATGGTTCCATTTCATTTCTTTTCACAGCAATCCTTTCTGTGTTTCCCTGTATCTTACTATATTTGTATCCTTTCATCCAAATTAGCTAACAAGAAAACCTAAAGCAATTCTCAGCGATCTAAGTGATGTTTGTCATTAGAAAAAAAAAATGCAAGCTGTCAAAAACCATAGCCTATACATGAGCAGATCCTGCTGACTGACTTCTTCTCTGCCTTTGAGTTGCCACAACATATTTATCCAACTAGGTTTTTCCAAAGGGTGAAGAAAAAGGAAGAACCCCTTTTTCCTTTGCCATATCAATGTTTCGTTGTATAAAGGGAAAATATCAAACAGACTTGGGGGAGTGGTAACTTGTATAGAAGGAAGTGGGGCAGTGTTTATCAGGCAGAACAGAGAACATTAACAAAGGCAGGAGGACTCGGGGAACAGGGTGGGTCCTGATCAAATGCACACGACTCGCAGCTCAGCTCCTCTGCCATCAGCCCCATGAAGGCCTTTCAAATGATATACCTGGAAATGAGTGAAAAGCAGCCTTCTCGAGAGATGACATCAATTTTTTAAATCAAGGCAAATGTTTAAAATAAAAGATTAAATTGTGCCAGGCAACAATCAGTGCTTTTTTTAGCGCTTACTGTCTTTGACATAAACACTATAATGCCTTTTGCAGGGAAGCCGTGAAAAACAATTCTTTGGTCTGGTTGGGCACGATCTGCTGCAAACACAGGCATGCTCAGAGGGGGTCAGCTATGGAATTTATAGAATGCTAAAGCATTTTTTTCATGCACTTTTCCCTTAAACATTATAACAGTAGTAAACATTCTTTTCAGAGACTGTGCCTCAGATGTAGTCTACTTATCTTTTCCATAAAGGCAGGAAAAAATAATACAATATATGCACCATTTATCTTGGAAAATACACAAATCCCATGTATTTATTGTCATTAGGAATGTTATATTTGGATAAATAAATTTTAGGAAAACAAAGATTGTACCTGTGGTGATGAAACTTGAGCCCGCACAGCACCTGCCCTGCAGAGGTCTGTCCAAGACGCCCGCGCTTCTCTCCCTCCTTCGAAGGAGCGCGATCATTCGACTTTTGCTTGATGTCTTTCTAGACTGTATTACGTTTTGATTCTCGGTGATGACCTTCTGTGCTGTACTGTATATATTTTAAATTTTCTGCATATTAGGATGTTTCAACATCTTTTTTTTTTAAAGATTGGCACCTGAGCTAACATCTGCTGTCAATCTTCTTCTTCCTCTTCCCCCCAAAGCCCCCCAGTACATAGTTGTATATTCTAGTTGTAGGTCCCTCTGGCCCGGCTACGTGGGATGCCACCTCAGCATGGCTTGATGAGTGGTGCTAGGTCCGCGCCTGGGGTCTGAACCGGTAAAACCCTCGACCACCAAAGGGGAGTGCGTGAGCTTAACCATTCAGCCACGGGGCTGGCCCCTATTTTGACATCTTAAAGAATCTTTCTGGCTGGGAGACAGTGTCCCTCCCGGGGCTAGCCAGCTCTTAGAGACAACAAAGGGCCCAGCAGGGAGCACGCCTTTGATCTGCATGTAACTAATCCAGAGCTGTCCTCCTCTCTGAGCCCCGACACCCAGGTGGCAATATCCCTCTGCCCGGAACCAGGGCCAGGTGCCAGACAACCGGAGACCAGCCTTATAAGCCTAAAGCCCACGAGAATGATTCAAACTAGCCACTCCTGAACTGTTTTCCTGCTCTGCCTGGCCTTTCCTAATTGTCCCCCCTCCTGTCACCTGCCTCCTGACCCCCCTGGTGTCTTTCCCAGGTGGCCCTGCAGGTGCCCTTCCTCATGCTTGCGGGACCTGTGCGCGTGATAAACTTTGTTTTCCTGAGCCTCTCCCCTCTCTCCTCCTGTGGCCACCCCTGACTGACATCTCATAAAAATCATAACAAGTGCTGATAAAGTGTGTGAGCAAATTTCCCTGGTGACTGTGTTTACATTCTGTAATCAAAGATTCTGTCTTTTCTCTGTCACAATGGCTGCCATTTCTCAATATGCCGACTTCCCTGTCAAACCTCCCGACACCGCCCTCTCCCACAGCTGCCCACACTCCTGAGATCTCACGTTCAGCAGACGCACTCATCTCCATCTCTCTCATCTCTATCTCTCTCTCTCTATCTCTATCCATCTTATCTCTCTCTCTCTCCTTCATTATATCTAATTCCTTGCCTTCTGAAACCTAGGAAGGAATGAAGGTCACCAGAGAAACCAAGCAATCAAGCTTGTTAAATCAAGTTTCACGCAATGAAAGTGTATCCTGAGGCTGATTTCCATCCGATCCTATAGGACTTGCTCACTACTCAGAGGCCTTTCCTGGTTTGTGCTGAGTGTGTAGCCACGTGGGGTCATTGAGACGCCAGAGGCCCAACCACCAGAGAGATGGAGCGTGACTTTTCGACCTCTTTCCAGTAGTTCAGTCGAAATTTCCTTCTTCATTAGAGACTAAATATTGTCACTCAGCTCTAATCATCCCATACATTGGCAAACAAGATTCCTTTTTCTTTTTTATCCTCTTTCACACAATTTTAATGCATTGTTTTTATTAAAAATACATGATTTACAGGGCCAGCCCCGTGACATAATGGTTAAGTTTGGCACACTCCACTTCGGTGACCCAAGTTTGCAGGCTCAGATCCCAGGTGCAGACCTACAGCACTCATCAGCCATGCTGTGGCAGTGACCCACAGACAAAATAGAGAAGTACTGGCACAGATGTTAGCTTAGGGCTAATCTTCCTCAGTAAAAAAAAAATTTGAGATATTAAAAAATACATGATTTGCTTAATTTAAAAATTACCAAGCATTATTTTACTGACTTTTCAAAGACAAAGTGAGTGTAAGAGAGTCGTTCCAAGTGTTTCATTCCACTATAGGAAGTAGTGATCTCAGCCTAATTGTGGGGCAGCAGGCCCAGAGCTGTAAAGAATAAGTTCTCAATCAAAATAGTTATTAAATTAATCAGGCAAAGTGACCTCGACAGGAAGCCTTTAATCAAATGCTGTTTCTCTGTGAGGGATGGCTGGGGGGGGGGGGGTGTTTGCTGTCAGCCACTACTAGGAAAAGGAAGTGAGTGACTGACAGCCAGTCTGAGAGAAGAGGCTTGACTGTTTTTAAGTCGGCTCAGCATCTGTCCGGGGGCCAGCACATTCAGCTCCTCTCCCAAACCTTTAATGTCTCCAGTTATGGCCCGGTCCAAAGTGATGCTCACCGTGACGTCCCAGGCCATTGTGAGAGCCTAAGAAAAAATCAGTTATGTTCAGAACATCCCACTCATTTCTGGAAGGTTCTTAACAATACCTGAACCACAACCCCCTTCTGATTGGCTCTGACAAACATATGATGCACTTGACTAGGCTTGCCTCTTTACCAAATCAGGATTAATCAAAGTTTTATTGTATGCTTATTCCCTCTTGAAAATATTTTCATATGGCTCTCAAGTGTCAAAATCTATTGTATTTTTGCATTCTGAAATTTGTTGATATATAACCTACTTTGTACCAGAAAATATTTTATTGCTTACGTAATTCAAGTAATACAACCAAATAAAATAAATCCAAAGCAGGTTAAAAAACCTAACACATAGATGTAATAAAAGTAGGAAAGTTGTGCTGGGACCAGGAGCGAAGTAAGCACAAAAATGTAGTCTGGAAAACCCCTCTCTTCTGCTAGTGTAAACTATAATTTTGTCTTTAAGCCTTTAGCAGCCAAGCATTTGCTCTATAATTCTTCATTTCACAGAAAACCAAATAGAGCTATTGTGCTCAAGGTAGCAAGTGCACATTAACATTAGCTAAAAACCAGCCTCTGAGGTTCCAACAGGAAAATGAAACAGGCCAAGAATCTTCCAACAATCTTTATGGATCATAAAACGCCAGAAGCGCAGTGCAGGGGGTCTGGGGGGGGGGGGGGGGCGGGGGGGGGGGCAGCAGGAGACTCGTGTCTCCAGGAGCCAGTCTGCTCCCATGCACAAAGACACTGGTCTTAGCAGACGAAGCACAGAGCAGGAAGACATCGCTCTGCCCCCTGAGCACCGTCTTCCCTCTCTCCGTCCCTGTGAAAGACTCTCGTTGGAGAATACTGTATTTTATCTGGTTTTCATACAGACTGAGAAGGAAAAACCTCAAAAGTAAACACCTAACCAGCAGGAATTTTACTAGTGCAAAGTAAAAAAATAATAATAATAAGGCCCATGTATGGAAATCAGCTTCATTAATTTTCACTTAACTATCATAAACATTGACATATTAATATAATTAATTCTGAAATTAATGAATTCCATTAATATTACTTAGGACATCATAAATATTGAGATTCCCTCCCTTGATAAGAAGGGTCAGGGGTTCTCGTGGCCAGGGCAGGGCCCTGGTGTGGCCACCAGAAGGGGCTTCCTAAGAAAGTGACAGGTTGGACCTTGGCAGACAACCTGAAATCCCGTTGTGAACCTGATGGTGCGAGACTGATAGGGAGAGGAGAGGGTGTGGTCACACCAGCCAGAGAGGGGGGTGGAAGTGAGGACGGACCAAAGTCTCTCTTCATGTGCTCTCTAATGCCGCTGCTGTTGGCCAAAGGAGAACATTTAAAGGGAGCAAACGGGGCCACCCCCTGTGGCGTAGTGGGTAAGTTCAGCATGCTCCACTTCGGAGGCCTGGGCCAGGATCCCAGACACAGACCTACACCACTCATCTGTCAGTGGCCATGCTCTGGTGGTGGCTCACATACAAAATAGATGAAGATTGGCAGCAGATGTTAGCTCAGGGCAAATATTCCTCAGCAATAATAAATAAGAAATAAATAAGTTAAATAAAGGGAGCAAACCAATATGAGTGTTAAGAGGCTCAAAATGCAAGCTGAACCCTGTCACACTGTCCAGCAAGACAGAGTGGGCTCATAGACTGCTCTAGCTATCACCTCACGTGGTCTGGGTTACGTATTTTTACGTTGACTTCATCAGCACATGAACCTCGGTTTATAATTCAGTCAACATTCTGGACCACCTTCCACATGAGGATCCCTGACCTAGGTGCTGGGAGGAGACATAAATGCACAAGACGAGTTACTTCCCACCAGGAACTCGGTGCACGGGGAGAGGCCACCGGGGACATGACAAGCACATATGAAATGCTAAGGCCAGGACGTGCCCGTGAGCACTGTCACCAGAGTGCGGGTGATGGAGAGCGTTGACCTTGGAGGAAGGAGAAAAGACCCTGACTGTGGGTAAGGGGTCCAGGCACTGAACTCGGGGCAGGATCCAGCAGGAGGTACAAGGTGGAGCTGGAGGAGGGCCTCTCGGGCGGGACATGGAGAGGGGTGAAGAGAACAGACTTGAGTGTTCGGGTGGTGCTGACAGTCATGTGAGGGCTGCTCGAACCAGCTCTGTAAACGACTTGTTCAGTTGTCTTAAAACTTACCCCAAAAGATCAGTAAGACCGTAAGCAATTAATTCAAATTCTTATGGTGAGGCCACAAGACTCAGTGTTTCACAAGTAAATTTTCACGGTTTTTAGGAACGTTAACCCACCTACTCTGCAGGCTTCTGTTGTGGCGCGTTTCCAGTTACGCTGATGAATGTCCACAAGGAGTGATCACAAGGCTGTTAAATTAACCCCCTTTCCAGAGCAATCACATCTCAGCTTCCTGACTCAGGTGTGGCTAAATTGGCAGTTGCAGTCTGTGTTAGGGTAAATTTTGCAGTGAATAGTTATAGTGGCTACCTTTTCATGAAATGATCAATTTACCTACGGGGAGTAAATTGGTTTTGCAGCCCAGAAGTAGCACAGTAAGTAAATGAAGCAAAATGAAACTTGATTATAACAAATCTGATATGGCAGATGACATAATTAATAAAACTCATTGCTCTTCACAGATAAGGAATCCCTGATATAGATGTGTCAAATAAAACATTAATTTTGCCATGAAAAAATTATACAATATCTCATCTTTAGTGGAAAAGTAGGAAGACTACGTAATTACTTCATTGAAAAATTGAATAGTGTTATCCTCTGTGTAAAAAGTAATGCCAAGAATCTTAATAACTTCTTAGCCTACCTCTTCAGAAAAAGTATATTATTTTTGAGTGGTAGATGAAATAAGTATTACAGGATTCTTCGAGGTTCATATTTTCAAATTGCAGAACAATTACAAAATGAATTCACTTATTTAAGCTACCTTTCCTGGGGGATGAATCAAAACTATTCCATTGTAAGGATCAAAAGAATGACTTAAAAAGATGAATTGCTCTTCTGGGTTCCCATTCTAAATCAATGTAAGCCAAGGTTGAAATTTGGATAACAGAGCGTTTGTTGGGATCTGATTCTTGAATGTCAAGTTCTTGTTCTTCTTGTTGAAATTAACTTGATATTTAGAAATAATTTTTTCCTGGAGGTCCATTTCAGTTCATTTATATCTTAATTGTCCCCCAAAATTATTTGCAGTGATTTACAAGATACATAAAATATTACAAGATAAAATAAAAGTTGATGAGGAGAATGAAGCAAAAGGAAAATCAGGAGAGGAAAGCAGTATGAGCCAGGTGAGGTGAGTGCACACAGCGCGTGCCATGAAGTCCGGGACCCTCACTTGAGGTGGCCACAAATTGGCCTTTCGGATGTCTAAGTACTCAGTATATAGAGTGGACCATGTGTCAGAGGGTCCGTGGCCAATCACATTTTCCAAAAAGGGACAGAGCAATATTTCAAGTCCCTTGTGTTTCTCTGGAACCTTACTATACTCGCAGTCAAGAGGTGGACTCTATTTCCCTTCCCCTGAACCTGGGAATGACTTTGTGACTGCCAACAAGTGGGAAGCAACAGATCTGATGCTATGTGATGTCCAGGGCTGGGCCACAGAAGATGACAGAGCTTCCACCCAGCTCGCTCTTTCTGCCTCTCTCTCTCTGGGGAGGTTCACACTTGGAACCCAGCCACCACATGTGAGGAACCCCAGGCCATGTGGAGAAGCTATTTGCAAGTGTTCCGGCCAACAGCACCAGCCAAAGCCAGCATCAGACACATGAGGAAAGGAGCCTACAGAAGTCTAACCGCCAGCCTTTGAGTCTTCCAGCTGAGATCCCTGACATTGTGGAGCAGAGACAGGACACCCCACCGTGCCCTGTTGGAATTCCTGGCCCACAGAATTCAGGAGCATAATAAATGACCATTTTACACCACTAAGTTGTAGCGTAATTTATTAGGCGGCCATAGCAACTGCAACAGTCTTTCAGATGAGAATGAATCTGGAGGAGCTCAACCCTTCCCAGCTCTGAGAGACTGGAGACAAATTTCTCTTGTGGGTCTTCACTGAGAGAACACTATAAAGTAATGAACAGGTCTCAACAATGTTTGTACAACATGGCCATGGTTTCCTGGGTCTCACCTTACAGTAACCCTCCGGGCAGGTTCACGTTTATAGCTGATGGCCTGGCCCACGGCAGAGACAAGTAGGTGGCAGATAGAGGGTGCAGTCTCAGACTCAAAGACATTATTAACGGCACTTGCTACAGAGGGGTGGACATCCTGGGGCTTGGGGGTGGTAGGAAAAAAGTGGAAAAACAGGGAACTGTTACTTCCTACTCTTTAATGCTGTTTGAAAATTTTACCCTAATCATGTCCTTACTTCTAAAAAATGTTAAGAATTAATGAGGCTTTGAGTCTTATATAAGAAATTTATAGTTTTCCAAATTTGTCCTTTTGTGCTCTTTCGTAAACCTTACTAATATAGTTTGCCCTTGTCGTGTTCTCTCCCACATATAGATATTTGGGGATGTATATAATCTTATTTTCTTCTTATTTTTCATAACCACAGGCAATTCACCTTTTTAGTTGACCCATATTGCTTATGTAGTGCTAAATTAATGACCATTCTTCTTACTTACTGAATTCTGAGAGCTAGCATATGTGTGATGACCAAGGGCATCGCGGAGCACTGATTGGTTGAATTCCCTGGTGTTCTAATTAGTCAGAATCTCAATCTGTGATGCATCTTCCCAGATGAGCAGGTCGTGGTAACAGCACTTCCAGTGACATGACGTTGAGTTCATTTTCTACTTTATATAGCACATGAGGGTGTTTGCTTGTTCTAAGCAGCCAGCAGTGTCTAGCTGCACAAATTCTGAAGATTAATAACACAGTCTCTCCCTACAAGACAAAAGAGACTATGTCCTCACATATATTTTATAATTTATGGTGGACAAAGCTCCTTCTAACATTGTGACAACAGGGAATCCTGTAAGCTCTTGAACCATATCACTGGCACTGAGGTGACCATGCAAACAACAAAGATTATCAAGGACTACAGGGAAAATAGAGTAGGAGGAGGACAATGGGCACAGGTGAGCTGAAGAACAGTCCCTCAGGCAGAACTGGTGGGACTTTCTGAGGCTGGGTGGGAAGGTTAAACAGAAGGCCATCAGACAGAGTCATCATAGGGAGGGTCTGTGAAGGGACCCACACACCTACTGGAAGAAAAATGCCCCAAGTGGAGACTTGGTCTAATCGTGAAGGGACTTCAGTCGCTCTATCTTCCTTCAGGAGGCTGCCAGAGGGTGGGAGAAACCCAGTTTCAGATGCCTCCCAGGATCCTAACACCTTTCTGGAAAAGGTCAAGGGCCAAGGGTTAGACAGCCTTGTGTTTCCGTCATGCCCTAGTCTTCTGAGAGGATTGGGGAGACCCAGTCTAGATCCTAATTAGTTAAGAAAACCACCAGTATAGGCAGAACTGAGCTAGTTATTCACACTTAACACTTGCTTAAGCCAATTTCTCTTTGACCTTCACGAGGAGAAGAAACTGAGCAAGCCACATGCCGAGACCGTCTGCTATGGCTCTGCCACTGCAGGCTGTTGAATCAGACCACTTGTGAAAGTGATGCCCAGCACCTGGTACCTGAACTGGTCCTCCTCCACATCTGCCCAGATGCAAAATTGATTGATCTTCAAGTACAGACCAGACTCTGCATATGGAAGAGTGACCGCTCACCTGCCCGTGAGACCTTGCATTCCGGCTCATGACATTATCGACAACATTTGCCCAAACTTCAATGACTTTATGTACCAGAGACCAGGGGCTTTAAAATAACATGTGATATGACTTCTAGGAACAATCATAGTTCCCTAAGAATAAAAACCTGTCCAAATAGAGATTTACACCTGCAGGTCTCCTGAGAATCGATGGGGGCATTTTGGAGAAATTACTCTGAATGGGGTGGGAACTCCACAAACCAATGCTTCTCAAACTGTGGTCCCTGGACCAACAGCTTCAGCATCACATGGGCACCAGTTAGAAATGCAGACTCCCAGGCTCCACCCAGACCTGCTGAATCTGGAACTCTGGGGAGTGGCCTGCCATGTGCATTTTAGCAAACCGTCCAGCCAAGGTTGTGGGGCAGCTCAAGGCTGAGAACCACTGCCACTGGGGGGATGACAGGGCGGCTGCAGGGCTGGGGGGAGGAGAGGCGGGGGAGGATTGTCCCACTGTCACCACAGCTGCATTTCTACTACTGACCGTTAAAGACTACTTTAAACAATGAAGAAAAGTGTAAGAGAGGAGGAGAAGGGGACAATTTTAAATAAGAAAATAAAGGGAGAGGGTAAATTTAACAGAGGAATAAAACAAGGCATTAAGGACAAACAGAAAGAAAGAAGACAGAAAGGGAGCAAACTTTTTAAAAAGTTGGTGAAAAACAAGATGGCAGCAGGAGGCCAGAAGGGAGAGATGGAGGCAGGTTGAAGCGGGCGGCAGAGCGGGAGCTTGAAAACAGCTGGATCTGGGCTCACAGGGGCTCTGCCGCTCACTGGATAAATGGCCTCTCCAGGCCTCAGTTTCCCTGTCCATAAAATGGGTGGTATTGCTGTGAGGCATCAATGACACAACACGTTTAAAGTGCTAGCATAGTGACTGACACACAATCGCTGAATAAATATTAGTTCTTTTTTATCAGAAGGAAAAGTCTATTGCTCAAACAATGGCATCACTCAACAATGACAAATTCTGACACATGTAATGGTGTGTTTGTAACGAAACGGGTGGAAAGAAGTTGGGGGCGGGGGGAGAGGGAAAGAAAAGAAGAAAAGAAGTGAGAAAAAAATTACATGCAGCTGAGACAAGCAACTAGGTAACAAGTGACCCTAATAAGGGCCTGGGGAGCTGGCTTTGGCTCCCTGCCTCCCACTGCCCAGGCCTGGTGCAGTCCCTGGTTGGAGTGCCCCAGGTGGCTGACGACATCCCTTAGCTGCGAGTTGGCCCCTGGCCCTTCGGAAGAGAGGCCCTCCTACCCTCTCGGCTGGCTGCACTTGCGCTCGCCCTGGAGCAGCGCCACCAACCCCCCTGGTCTGAGCCCAGCACCCTGCTGGGCCTGGATTCCTGGTGGGCAGGGGCCCCGCCTTGGAGCCCCGTCAGGCTGTGCCTTCCCCCTTAGGTTCAGCCGTTAGGTTTCTCTGGGAATTTGCCTGCTTACTCTCCTGCCTCCCACCTGGCCCTCTGCTCTGCCTGTGCTGAAGGTCCCAGGTCTGATGATGGGGTGAGGGGCCCCTTTTAAAAAATTCCCCCCAGCTGCGTATCAGAGCTCAGCCCTGGAACAGCAGGGGTGGCCCAAGCATTAATACCTGTGGGTTTTCATTCTGCTGATTCTCGAGTGTGTTGTTCCCTTGGGAATCACAAAGGTGGGCTGGAGTCAGGCTTTTTTGGGTCCCTGCCCCAGCACTGACAAAATTTCACTCTGAAACACGGCAACAAAGACTGGCCGTTTCTTCGGGGGAGCACATAGAGGGATGCCTGCCGGGGAAGATCCTGTCCCCTTTGGTGAACAGATCTCTGCTCTTGCAAAGCTCAGCAGCCCGGGAATCAAGGAGCAGCAGCTGGTCGGCTGTGCGCCTGTGAAGCTGGGTCATTCGTGACCACTGAGACTTTTAGGCTCTTATTTTAACGCTTACATGATGCATATATACAGTGGTGGAGTTAATTAATTGAACACTTCCAAGTATTCATTCATTCATTCAACAGACATTCATGGAGCACCAACGAAAGGCACAGAGTGGGTGCGCTCACGTGCCATCACTGTGCTAGGTTGTGGGGACAGGAAACCAGCCAAAACGGGGCCTTACTCAAAACTATTTTGAGTATGTATAGCTTGGTTCGGTGTCCTTCTCAAGGGGGAAGGGGTGTAACAAGAAGAGAGCATAAAAGTAATTCCTAATTTTAGGAATCATTGGGAAGTTCTGACCTGTGGGCCAGATCTGATAATCTGATTTCACAACGTCTGGCTCCAGGCAGGCTGGGCAGACACCATGGTGGCCTTCCTATCTGTGCCTGTATTGGCGCTGCAAAAGGAAGCACCATCATAAACCTCAAGGCCTGTTCTGTGAGCGTCCCGTGGATTGCTTTAGCCCCAGGACCATCTGTGACAGCTCTCTCCCCACATCCGTCCACGTGACTTCCCCCGCCCCCGCTCCGCTAGCCCAGCCCTGTCCACAGCAATATGATGCAAACCATAAACAAATTTTACATTTTCTAGGAGATTTAAAAAGTAGAAAGGAACAGGTAAGATTAATTTTAATAATACCTTTTATTTACCCCAACATATCCAAAATATTATCATTTCAACCTGTCATCAATATAAAAATTGCTGAGATAGTTTTTTTGTACCAAGACTTTGAAATCTTGTGTGCAGTTTACACTTGCAGCACCTCTCAATTCAAACTAGGCACATTTCAGTGTTCCACAGCCACTGTGTCTGCCCAGCGGCCACCCTACCGGACAGCACATCTTTAGTCCATTTTCTCCCTTCCTCCACCCTGACTTTCTCTCTGCCATTCCCCCTTCTCCTGTATAACTTATATATCTGTCCATAGCTGTTCAAAACTTTAAGAAGGTATAGTTTTATTACTTGTGTCAGAAACGTGAGATTGCTCACTACCCCGTTACCATTTATAGAGTGTCTGTCTATGGTGACAAGGATGACCTCCGTAACCACCCCTGAAGGAGGTCGAGCTGGCTGGGACTGCTTGCCCCTTGTCTTAGTCCCTTCCAGCTGCCTTCACAAAATACCATAAACTGGGTGCCTTACCAACCACAGAAATTGATTTCTCACAGTTCTGAGCTGGAAGTCCGCAATCAGGTGCCAGCACCGTCAGGTTCTGGGGCGACCCCTCTTCAGGGCTGTAAATGGCTGACTTCTCCTTGTGTCCTCACATGTTGAAAAGAGCTCTTAGCTCTTCACCCCTCCTAAGGGCACCAATCCCATCATGGGGGCTCCGCCCCATCAGCTCATCCAAACCTCACCCCTTCCCAAAGGCCTCACCTCTACTTTCATCCCTCACGATGGGGATTAGATTCAACACGTGAATTTGGAGGAGGCACAAACATCCAATCCATGGCATTCCTGCTAGTTGACTTCCCTAAAGATAGCAGCAATAATACCAGCTAACACACAGAGCACTGGCCACGCACAAGCACTATCGGAAGGACGCCACATACATCAAACACCACAGTAAATGAATTTCTTAAAATTTCTATTATTGGAGTTTTTTCTCCTGCTAGTCAAGCGTCCTTGTTAAAATGAAAAAACAGAAGCATTCCTTTGAAACTACAGCTTCTTGCCGTATGACCTCAGTTACAGTGTGACCAGCAAACATCCCTTTCTCTCTCGTTACCACCAACCTGATGCTGGCAGCAACAAAGAGAAAACACTGGGTATGGGTATCAGTAAATCCTTAGGCCCAACAGAGATGCCTTCTCTGAATATCCACTAGCATTTTTACAGTGCTGTGCGGATTACAAACAGAACTTCACACGCATTGTTCCCCAGGCGGTTCTTATTGTTACGAGTAACAAGATGGGAGGGGCCCACACTGGGATCCTGCTCTTCTGACCTCCAGCCCAGGCCTCTTTCTACCACCAGTTTGTGTTTTGGCATAACAATGACAACTTGATTACTTATTTTTAAAATCGTGTGCAATCAGTCCTATTCTAATTATCGTGATTCGCTGCATGTTCAGAGGCCAAAAGTGCACCCTACGTCATCATCATCACAGCCGCAGCCCATGCTTACTGAATACTTACTGTGTCGTTGTTCTAAGAGTTGACATGTATCAGCTCATTTCATCACAAGGATTTGAACGCTGAGATAACTTACATTTACAGATCTCCTACTACCCCTTCAACTCTTCTACATTTGTGGGAAACCGCTATGGCAGTGGAAAGAACGCTGGCTTTGGAATAAAATAATGAATTGGGTTCAAATTCAGTCTCATACTTACCAGCTGTATGACCTCGGAAAGTGTTCCCGCACTCTGCACCTACTTTGCAGAGTAGTTGTGCTAAAGTGCGTTTAGTGCATTGAACAGAATGTGGTCCATGACAGTTTTTACACAGCACTTCATAGTTCTAGGAGTGACGACAGGAGGCAGGGACTGTTTTCATATTCATTTGACAAGCGAGGAAGAACTTCAGAGAGGAACCCAGAGATGGGTATCTAGGATACAGACTCAGGTCTCCTCATTCTGACCAGCTCTTCCTCCTGGGTGCCAGGTTGCAACCCTCGTGACAAAGCTGACCTGGGTCTCAGGTAACGTCTAAGCACTGCAGTAACCGTGCCAGCGGACAGCATCCACACTTAGGTTTCTGTGCTTTATTACGACCACCTTCTGAATAATGATGCTTCCTGACCCTACAGAGTGACAGCCTTGCCCCCAGCTGCTTGGAGACTGTCTTAGAGCATGGGCTTCACTTGGAATTTGAGGGCTGTTGCTGTGGGTTAGTTGAAGTGTGACTGTAGGAAGTTATGCCATAGTTGGGGAATGATGGTTTTGCTGGCTTAATTGCATTCTATTTGAATAGAATTCCAAGCACTTTTCTTCAAAAATAATAGACTCAATTTTGCAGCCCTTACGCTATTTCTGCTTCAGAACCAAGCTTCTGAATGAGCTCCTTTTCTGACTCAATCTATGTGGGTAAATTCTTAGGCTGAAGCAATAAACTCCTGGTGGGCAGAGGAAGAAGGGAGCAGACTCCCTGTTCACTTTGCTTGAGGGGTTCCTATTTCATTTAGAATCCTGAATACATGCCTGAGCCAAGTCATACTCAATCTGGCACTCAAGAAACAGAAACTAATAAATGTAGGTACTTCAACTCCCAACAGTAGGCTCATAAATTCATTTGTTATGAAAATAAAAACAAACTAATTCAAGCCAGTGGACTACCATATTTAGAAGAAATTGCATCTACAGCATTGACAAGGTTCTATTATTTTAATTCTTGTATTTTGCAGGTGAGGCACTCATAAAACATGTGTTTACTGGCAGGGACTGGATTTACTTTGAGACAAGCAGGAGATGGTTTCTTATTTAAGAAGATACTGCAAACCTTCTTTAACCCTGTGCAATGGACCACATGTTTGGGTCCCCCTATAATTCATATGATAAAACCCTAACCCCCAGTGCTATGGTATTAGGATGTGGGCTCTTTGGGAGGTAATTAGGTCATGAGAGTAGATCTCTCAAGAATGGGATTAGAGTCCTTATAAAGGGGACCCCAGAGAGCTCTGTTGCTCTCTTTCTGCCCTGTGAGGACACCACGAGAAGTCAGCAGTCAGCCACCCAGAAGAGGGCTCTCACCAGACACCAAACCTGCTGGCACCTTGATCTTGGACTTAGAAGCCACCAGAACTGTGCCAAATAGATGTTTGTTGTTCAAGCCACCCAGTGTCTGCTACTTTGTTATAGTAGCCTGAAGGGGAACAGAATATACCACCCCAAAATATACCACTTTGGCATAAGGATTATTTTGAGCTAAAGGCACTTGAAAAACAGCAGATGCAAGAAGGGCCTCTGATCCCTCCCTTTCTTCTGAAAGCAGGAGATAAAACTCCTGTGTGGAAGATGCCCTCCCTATACCAGGAGGAAAGAAATATTCATATCACCGGAGATGGGGAGTTAAGGCCGAGGAAATTCTGTACAGACTTATTAAAATAATTCTCATCTTCCTTTAGCCTCTCCACACATTTTAGTTACTTTTCCACAATACCTCTCTGTTCCACTTAGTACAAAAGCATAGGTTTTCCCAATTCTTTGGGGTCTTCATTTCCTTATGAGGGCTCCCTCACATGTCACATAAAACTTATGTTAAATAAATTTGTATGCTTTCCCCCTGTTAATCAGTTTTATGTCTATTTAATTCTCAGGGTCATACAGACCCTAAGTTTTGCCTCCCCTACAGTTTCTGGACAATGAGGATGCTCCTAAAAGGCTGGGATGTCCCACTCCTACCCTCCCCAGAGCCTGTGGATGCGGTCCTGGGAGAACTGACAAAAGCTGGCAGAAGGCAAGAATTCTTCCCACAGTCAGCTCTGCCAGGTCTCTGTCGTACCAGTGGAGAGGAAGGTGAAAACTTCTTGTCTCTTCCTTTCCAAGTACAGATGGCAGGAGAAAAACATTTGTAAAAACATTAGTTCTTGGATTGTGACTCTTGAGAATTTGGTTTGGGCACCCATTGATTATTGATCCTTTCCCTACCAGGGACAGCTATTGCTTTCCACTTTGTCTTTGTTTGTGTTCTGAGAGCTTGGCTTGGCTTTCTGCCTGCCAGGGAAGGCAGATGTCTGGGTGGGTATCTGCAGGCAGCCAGTTGTCAGATTGAGAATACGGTGGTTGCCCCCCATCCACACTAGCATCCTCCCGACAGTCACCAGCTCTCGGGTTGTCTGAGTCTGTCTCTGGTGGGGCTCTGGAGCTCAGGAGGCCTGTGTCTTTTGCATCCTCTTTGGGACTGTCTCCTGTGCCCACAGTTAATCCATTAAAAGGCTTATTGGTTTGTAGCCATGTTGAAATAGATATACCTTTGAAGATTTGGGCTTTTTTTCTCTAAAAGGATTTTTTAGAGATCGCTTATCCTAAACAAATATCCTATTTTTACCTATGGGAAGATCAGATTGAAAGGAAAAATATTAATGAAGCAAAGATGAGAATCAACTCCTGTATAAATTAGTAAACTTCATGTTTCTGTATTTATACTTAACTCACAGATAAGATTTAAAATGAAAACTAGAAGATCTCTGCTTATTTGATTACAGAGAAAACCTGAGTCTTCTCAATATGTAAAAAGCTAAGGTTTTTTTTCACTAAAGTATATTACTTCTTGCATTTGGCTTCACAATTTTTTATTGTCACTTCGGTTAGATGGATAACTAGACATTGTTTCATAGTTATCTGTGATCTATTTAATTAAGTGTTCAAACTTTTTAACATTTTTTTAAAAACTCCCTCAAATCAAATTTTGAACAAAGTCTTTTTTGACCTGAAACCAACTTTGGGATTTCCTAGAAGGCCCCTGGAAAATCTCAAAAGATTTGTTTTCTCTCCTTATAAAAAGAGAGATAAACTAATTAGGCTTATTTGATAAGTTTAATTACATAGGAAACATTTTTGAATAAAAGTGCTGTTTATCGTTCTTTAGGTTCTATTTGTATGAATATATGCTATTAATACAAGAAATTAAAAATTGTTTAAAATTCTTAAAAATTTGTCAATGTCCTTACTATGCATATAATCAGTAATAATTCCAATTATTATCTTAAAATGTTAAATGCCACAGAAATAACACAATTTCCTTGTCAATCACCTTATAATGAACTCTCATCAGATCTCTAACCATAGCTAATTTTGAGCCTTTTGTCACTCACAGATAGTTTTTTCCACTCTGATGATTCCCTGAAAGCTTTTGCAGTCAACTACAAACCAAAGTGCTTCATCTTCAAAGAGATTCACAGAAAGGCCTGGGACAAGTCTCCTGGAACACAGGTTTCTGATAACTTTAAAATCATACCACTGGGGGCCGGCTCCGTGGCCGAGTGGTTAAGTTCGCACGCTCCACTGCAGCGGCCCAGGGTTCGGATCCTGGG